>NC_056728.1:418826615-419061615 GCF_019279795.1 Protopterus annectens | reverse complement strand
TAGCACTAGCAGTCCCCAAGCAGCTAAATGGCATGGCAGAAGCAGATATAGTATTCACTCACTCAGCAGATGTAGATAACTCCACTCCAAGTATGAACGGCTTTAAATCTACCCCAGATGAACTGAATATTCAAACAGGGCAACATGCACAGCATTAAAATAAAAGCAGCTCGGACGAACCGAGTATTCAAACATACAGACGCGCGCGAGTATTCAAACAGGCAACATGTGTGGCTGAGCTTAATTCCGACAGGCTGATGGAGCGGACGTCATCGCGCACGTGATGACGTCAGCTCTGAAACTGCAGAATCTAAATAAAATAGTTTAAAAAATCGTAATGAAGGGGTGCAACTCGGGAATCGTGGCACCCCTTCATTGGGACCCCAAAACTCGGTAAAAACCGAGTAATTCGGGACGGTTGGGAGGTCTGCTTTCGGTTATGTGCAGTTCACCCTTTTGCAAATCATGGTTATAAAGGTAAACCATTTCAGAGCTACACAGTTAAGACTCCTATGCAAAACACAAGCAGAAACTTGTAATTCAAAGTGGAAAGGGATGATGACAAAACAGTGGGGAAGCTTAAGAAAAAAGGAGAGAGTGGGATTCTGGATGCAGATCCTTAAGGAGAATAACAATAACCATATAGAACATTATTCTCAAAGTAGCAGAAAGTATTCTAACAACTAAACCAATACGGGAATGGAGAAAGGATGTTCTGCCAATAGGGATGACTGCAATTAAGGATACAGACAACTCGCAAGAGTGTGCTGGAATGTATTTGAGAAAACTGGCAAAAGACCCAAGGTATTGTGAGCGAATAAATAGAAAAGGAAAGGTAACAGAATGGGAAGAGGCCAATAATTTATTTGGACTGTAGGCTAGAGATTGCCTTCCATATCAAGGATTGAAATCAGAGTATAGCAAAGAGAAAGAAATAGGGAGAATCCTAAGCGAAGGACCAGCACTGGTAGAGTTTTTAGTAGAATCTATAACAGAAACTGCTGTTAAAAAAGGAATAAGTAGAACATATAAAATACTGCATGATAACTGTAAGAATCAATCAGAGGAGGTTAAAAAGGATTGACAAGAGAGATTGTATAAGCAATTCAAAAAGAAACAATGGGGGGTATATCTATGTCTCCCAAATACGCAATAAAGTCTAGAAGACTTAGGATCTTTGCTTGGAGGTGTTTACATAGGTATTTTTATACCACAAGTAGATTCCAAACAATTTTTCCTCAGATAGCAAATGTTGGAGGTGTGATGGGGAAGAAAGGGGTAAATGGGAACATTTTCTGGGAGTGTAATGAGTTGGCTGACTTTAAAAATTTCCTGCAGACTACTCTATCAGAAATACTTGGTGAGCAAGTTGGTATAACTAGTGAAATGATTTTTCTGACCTATGCTACAGAATCAGAATTGCCTAGAGATAGTAAGGCCTTGCTGAGTATAATTATGGTGGTTGCCAAAAAGCAACTACTAGAAAATGGAAATCAAAGTCTTAACCAGCTGTACTAGAAGTCGAGATTAAACAACTGGAAATGGGATGTTTAGAAAATGGTAGGAGCAAATTACATAGAAAAATGGGAATTGTGGGAACAATACATGCAGAGGAGGGATTAGGTTTAAAAGAAGTTAGGATATGAATGAGCTAAGTAATGTCTGAATGACAGAGCCTGGATAGCGTATAAGTGATGTATAATGTTTGCAACAAAAATTACATCAATCTGGTTTATTTTCATTTATATAAATGCATGATTGCCTATGCCATAAGTAATAATTTACTAAAGGTGCTTCTTGTTTAAAGAAAAAAAAAGAAAGAATTTTGAATGCTCTCTTGGAACCTCTGTTTGTGCAAGAGGTCTCTCACTCAAGAAAAAGATTCTTGGTGTCTTGAAAAAACTCTGGAAATGTAAGCAAGTCATCTAAATATGGAAAAAAATGTAGATACTCTATAGCCTGCAATGAGCTATAATCACAGCAGGCACTTTGTGAACATGCTTGGTGCAGTGGATAGTCTAAAGGATAAGACAGAGAATTGATAATGTGATCCAGGCACACAAGAAACGTTTGAAGTTTGGATGACTAGGGATGTGCTAAGCATCTAGTACTACCAGGAAACTTGAAAGAAGAAGGGGTAAATAGGTTGTGAAGTGACACCATTTTGCATTTGGGCACTATCACAAACAGGTTTAGGAAAGAAGGATCCAGAACTGCTCACCAAGCATTTTCTTTCATTGGTATTAAGAAAAACCTTGAATAAAATCACGTCCCCTCCTGGGAAAGAGGAACTGTCTATCACTCCTTGAGGAAGCATGTGATGAACAAGTGGAAACAAGAGAGTCTGATCCGCAGGTTGAGGAATACTGCCACACTGCCATCTGTAACCTTTAAGAATGATTTTCGGAACCCATTTGTCTGAAAATCTGTTGGCAAACAGAAAAATGGAGTTTCAAACTTTATGGAAGAGAAAAAGGCCAGGATGAGATGGTGTCACAAGGTTTCCTGAACAGTTACTCAGACTTGTTGGACTTTATTTTTGGTAGGTTTGAGATTTATTTTGACCCCCCTTGCCCTCTCTTCTTAAATGTGTGTTTACCAAAATTCTGTAGAGGCTGTTTATTCTGTTTTTTTTGTTTGTTTTTTATTTCTTGCCAAAATTGGAGGAGGAGAAAGAAAAATCCCATGGACAATTTGGAAATGTTGGGCTGAAAAATCCTGAGGGATTTTCTGGATCAGCTTGCTCCTTTCATCACACGTTTTGATCATCTCTGCAGCAGAGGGGCCAAACACTAAATCTGTTTCAAAGGCAGAATTTAAAATCAGATTTTTTTTTTTTACATCTGGGAGGGTCTGGGAATGCAGCCAATAGTACCAGTGGCTACAGCCTTGGAAGAAACATCAAGAGAGTCAAACACACACTACTAACAATGAATAGTGAGTGACCAGTGCAACAGAAGAAACTAAGTTAAATGCAAATTTTTCTTCACAAGAAGAAATAGCAAATAAAAAATTTCCTATACTTTCACAATTTGTCAGAAATATAAGTTATGTATTTACCATAACTCGACATCTGCGTTGTCCATTTTCATTCTTCCTCACTGATGGGTTTCGAATCCAACAACTGATCCAATTCAGCCACATTTGCAAGACGTGGATCTGAGTCTTGAGCTCCTCCCTCTTCCCATAATGCACCATACCTTCCATAACTCCTCAGATCAAGTTTGCTGCTCTATTGACGAGATAATTAGAGAGACAGGACAGACCAAGAGAGTTTGATGCCCAAACCTGGAACCTGTGGGTTCCAAATTCATCTATATATCTTCTAGAAGAGTCCCAGGCTGGGGGATGGATGGTGGGAAGTGAGGAAGAATGAAAATAAACAACACAGATGCCAAGTTATGGTAAGTACTTAACTTCTATATCTGATAATCTCCTTTTTATTCTTCCTCACTGGTGGGTTAGAGTCCCCCGCTACGCAACTCTTGGGAGGCCTTCAAGGAAGGATATGCCAAAGCACAGTCAAGGCAAAAGATGCACTGCTTCTGGAGACAATGTCTAATTTGCAATGTGTAACAAAGGTATGAGCCTTTGACCAACTGGCTGCAGCACAGATACCATCAATTGAGGCTCTAGAAGAAAAGGCAGATGATGTAGCCATAGATCTGGTAGAGTGGGCCTTAGCAGGACACAGCAATTCTACACCTTTTTGGGAATAAATGAGAGAGATACAATCAGTAATCCATTTGGCCAAAGGAATTTTGGAGACTGCTTAACCTAAACAGGAGAGGAGGATAAAAACAGTTGATTAGACTTCCTGTACCTTTTTTTCTGTACAGGTAAAAATGTACTTACCTATGAACATCAAGGAGATATAAATAGAAGTTATGTTCTTACCATAACGTTCCATGTTAGTTGTCTTCTTCTCGCCTTCTTTCTTGCTGGATGGGGTTCGGAGCCGATCCTCGGCTCCGACTCGGCCACTCTAAAAGCTCGAGAGTTGGTTCCACCGGCTTGAGGCTCCCCTTATATCCCACAATGCTAGGTAGTAATACCTCAGATCTCGTTTGTAACCTAGGCCCAGCCAGAAGAAAATCCAGAACACTGGAAAGGGGAAAACCACCTCTATAAGATGACAGAAGGAAGGTGACCTACAACCTGATGAGGGAATATATACATACACAGTATATACATATACAACTAGAGGTGGTAGGAAAAAAAGGTCACAATCAAACTCCTCTAGGTCTGTCCAGGCTAGGGGGAAGGAGGGTGGGACGCAAGAAAGAAGGCGAGAAGAAGACAACTAACATGGAACGTTATGGTAAGAACATAACTTCTATATGTTAAGTTGTCCATCTCGCCTTCATTCTTGCTGGATGGGACCGTCCCTAGCACCTTGTCCCGGGTGGCCTATCGGAACAGACTCTTGAGTACAGTGGAACCAAAATTAGCTCTGTGTCTGGAAGCTAAGTCCAACTTATAATGAGAAATGAAAGTGTGAGGAGTAGCCCATGTAGCTGCCGCACAAATCGTATCAATAGGCAGCCTGTCTTGGAAAGCTATAGAAGTAGCCAAAGCTCTAGTTGAATGAGCCTTAGGTTTATTTGGTAACTTCTGATGCCTAATCTCATACACAAAAGAAATCAAGGATGTAAGCCATCTGGAGAGTGATACTTTCGAAATTGGAAGGCCCTTTCTGCCTTCTGCATAAGAAACAAACAGTTGGTCAGCCTTTCTGGTCTGTTTGGTCCTATACAAATAATACCTTAATTGTCGATGAACATCTAGCCAATGTAATTTCTGTTCAGACCTGTTAGAATAGTTAGGAAAAAACACAGGAAGGTCAATGTTTTGATTTAGGTTTGCCTGAGAGGCTACGTTGGGTAAGAAGGATGGGTTGGTCCGTATGGATACCCTATCCTTATGAAACAAAAGATAAGGGGGTCGACTGCAGAGTGCATGAAGCTCCGAGACTCTTCTAGCCGAAGTAATGGCTACCAAAAAGAGTGTCTTCCAGGATAGCAATTTCATTGAACACGAAACTGCAGGTTCAAAAGGGGGAAGAATCAAAGATGTGAGAACTAAGTTAAGGTCCCAAGAAGGAGGAGGATTTCTGATAGGAGGCTTGAGAAGAAAAACTCCCTTCAAAAAAGCTTTGCAAAGCTTGTGAGACATGATGGCAGAATCTGAAATTCCAACATGAAAGTTAGAAATAGCTGCCAATTGAACCTTAAGAGTAGAAGGAGACGAACCTGCGTGGAATAGTTCGGCTAAGAAATCAAGGACCGTTTGAATGAGAGCAGTGAAAGGATCTATGTCCCTTCCTTGAGCCCAATAGGAGAAACGTTTCCACTTACTAAGATAAATCTTCCGAGTGGAGGATTTATGGGAAGCTATTAAAATATCTAGAACTGAGTGAGATATTAGAGGAAGCCTGGCTAAGGTTGGAATTGCAGAAACCAAGCAGTGAGGTTCAGAGAGGGGAGGGAGCGATGTAACTGACCCGACTGATGGGTCAAAAGATCTGGAACAAGGTCCAGATGCCAGGGTTGCTCCAACAGAAAATGGTGCAGAAAAGGGAACCAAACCTGTCGAGGCCAGTAAGGGGCAATGAGGATCAACGAAGCTTTCTGAGCGATGGCTTTCTGTATCACTTGAGAAATTAGTGGGAAGGGAGGAAATGCATACAGAAGTCCCCGGGGCCAAACTTGGACTAGAGCGTCTCTGCTGGGATGGCCTGGTAGAGGAAAGAGGGTGAAATAATCTTTGCACTTGCTGTTTTGGGGAGTAGCAAAAAGGTCGCAGCAAGGCTGGCCCCACTTCAGAAAAACTTTTTCCAAGACTGAATTTTTCAGAGACCACTCGTGAGGCATGAGAATAGCTCTGCTCAATTTGTCCGCAATGAGATTGGACTTCCCGGGGATGTGCGTTGCTATCAGAAACCGCTGAGAAGAAATCGCCCATTGCCACAGTCTGAGTGCTTCTCGACATAGAGGGTAGGATCTGGTTCCGCCTTGTTTGTTGATATACCACACTACAGACATGTTGTCCGTCTGAATTGCTATCGTTCCCATCGGAAGAGAGTCTTGAAGGGCTTGCAATGCTAAAAGCACCGCTCTCATCTCTAGAACATTTATATGCAAGTGGGGTTCGTAAGGTTGCCATATGCCCTGGACTGTCCTGCCCTGATAATGCCCCCCCCACCCGATCAGGGAGGCGTCCGTTGTCAGAGTAGCAACTGGAGGGGGAGGGACAAAGGGTCTTCCTAGGAAGAGCTGGGGTGAAGAAATCCACCAAATAAGATGATTCCTGCATGCTTGCATTATCACAATGGTGTGGGACATCGGAAGTTGTTGGTATGACCATTGTGTGAAGAGCATCCATTGTAAGATTCTCATGTGAAATCTGGCTAATAGAAGTAGAGGGATAGCAGCCGCCATAATCCCCAGTACTTTTAGGACTAATCTGACTTTGATTCTGTTGCTGTGGAAAAGAAGAGAAACTAGTTTGTGTATGTCTGCTATCCTTTGGTCTGTGAGTCTCGCAGACATGCTGACTGTGTCTAGATTTGCGCCTATGAAGGTAATAGCACGACAAGGTGACAAAACAGACTTTTCACAATTTATTGAGATACCTAGCTTCTAAATATGCGAAAAGTGTAGTCTCTGGCAAGTAGTAGAAGATGCTTGGTGGGAGCTGTAAGGAGCCAGTCGTCTAAGTATGGAAACACCTGGAATCCTTGACGTCTCAGGTGAGAGGCAACCACTGCCATGCATTTGGTAAACACCCGGGGGGCTGTGGTGAGTCCAAAGGGCAGGGCTCTGAATTGAAAGTGACTGGTTCCCAGCCTGAAGCGGAGGAATCTCCTGGAGCGTCTGTTCATTTTTATATGATAGTACGCATCCTGGAGGTCTATAGAGCACATCCAGTTTTCCTTTCCCAATAGAGGTAGGATGGATTGCAACGTGACCATCCGAAATCTTGTTTTCTTGACCGACTTGTTCAAGATGCTGAGATCCAAAATGGGCCTCCAGTCCCCTGTTTTCTTTGGAACCAAAAAGAATTTGGAGTAGATTCCGGATCCTTGCTGGTCTGCTGGAACTGGCTGAATGGCTCTTTTTGCAAGCAACTTTGATATTTCTAACGCTGCTTGATCCCTTTGAGTGGGTGGAACATCTGGAAGGGACTTTTTTGATTGATTTGGAGTGCGAAAGAACGGAATGGAATAGCCTTCGGAAATGATGGACTGTACCCACTTGTCTTGAGTTAGGGATCGCCAGGCTTCTGGGTACAGTGATAATCTTCCCCCGACTGCCTCTGAAGGTGGACAGTCGGGCAACACCTCAGGGATGCTGAAAAGGCTTATCGGAAAAGGTTTCTCGATTGCCCTGGTTCTGCGGACCCCCCCTGCCTCTAGGGCGACGTCTACCATTATTGTTCCCCCCTCTGCCTCTAGAGGGGAACCGACTCTGTGCGTCAGGCAAAGCCCCTTGAGATTGCTTGCGGAACCACATCTTTCCACCTTTCTGGCCCTTGGGGTAAGGCCTAGAAGGAGTAGAAAAACGGACTCTGACGGCAGAAAGAGTTTTGCCATCCGTCTTGCACCTAGTCAAGGTTTCTTTCACTTGAGGACCAAAAAGGGACGATCCATCAAAGGGGGAATTAGTGAAAGACGTCTTAAAGGGATCCGCAAAATTGCATAGCCGCATCCAGGCATGCCGGCGTAAGGCCACACCTGTTCCTGCGGCTCTGCTCGCTCCATCAGCCGCATATGAAAGAAGGCGCATGGAGGAGTTAGCTATCGAATTGAAGGTTGCCAGCTGAGCGTTCATCTTATCCTGAAAACCCGCAGCTGTTGGATCCTTTAACATCTCGCTTGCTTCCTTGATCAAGTCTCTCTGAAGACGAGTGAAATGACAGAGGTAGTTCAGCGAACGCATAGAAAAGGTCGCTGACGAAAACATCCGCTTCCCGTACCTGTCCATAGACCTAGATTCCTTGTTAGAGGGATGGACAGGCACTGAAGGATCAGCTAGTTCCTTCTTGGTGGCAGCAGCTACCACCATAGCATCCACAGAAACTCCTTTAGTCAAAAATTGTTTGTCTGTTGGTGCTGTAATAAACTTTGAAGGTCTCCTGGGGGTGGGGTCCACAGGGTCAGGAGCCGTCCAAGCCTTTTTTGCTACCACCTGCATAAGGGGGTCAAAGGGGGGGGACACCCAGGAGGTGGAAGGGCAAGAGCCGAACGCCTCAAGATACACAGATTCATCCTCCGAAGGGTTAAGGGCTGACCAATTCCCCCTCTGTTTTAAGATCTCCAGGATGTCTGCAAAGGAGACATCTTCAGAGGGGGAACGGGGGGAACCTTCAGAATCCTCTAAATCCGTGTCAGAGGTGACAGACTCAGGTGAGTCTATGTGCTTCCTCTTGCACTTTCTCTTCCTAGGGGGCTCTCCTGCCAATTCAGGAGAGGCCTCAGAAGAGGATGAAATCCCCACAGGGGATTCTTGAGGAGCTGGCTCTCTGCGGTCTGGGAAGAGGGAGTGAGTAGAAATTACTTGAGGCACCGAGGAGGGAGGGGCAGACGGAGCCGACTGTGGAGTTGAACCAGGTTCCAACACACTCCGCATGACCTCGAAAGCACCCCTGTCAGGCAGAGCCAGAGGTCTCCGCTCCGAAGCTGAAAACCTCCCTCGGCACCGACAGTGATGGCTCCGAGGCCGATGTCAGAGCCGAACTCACCAGCGCCGAAGCACCGAGAGGGAGAGCGGGGTCGGACAAGGGTCCGATGCCACTCACCCCCTCGGAGCCGACGAGGGAAGTCCGGTGCCGAGATTCTTCCAATGAAGAAAACGGAGCAGATGACGGCGCCGAAGACAATTGTATCGGCTCCGACGCTGCCACAGTCTCGGGTCCGAAACGCCCCGGCTCCGAACTCAAAGGAGTCGGAGGAGGAACATTTTGGGAAATCGGATTAAGCATCGACTGCTGAGTCGGGCTCTGAAGCATTTGGGCCAGTGCCTCGGACTTAAGAAGTCGACTCACTACCCTCTGAAAGTCATGGTCTGAAAGTCTCGATGACCTAGAGGAGTGAGATCTATGGCTCCGTTCAGACAGCAAGGGAGATGCTGGAGCCGAATGAACGGAGCCAAGAGACGGTGACCTAGACCTTTTCCTAGTTGTCAGTTCTGATAATTTTATCGGAGCCGACTCGGTGATTTCCAACACCTCGGCTCCGGCTGGAGCCGAGGGAACTGAAGAAATAAGAATTTGAGTCTCATCGGCTCCAGCCGGAGCCGATGTTGTAGCAGACTTCGACACCTTAGGTGTCGACTCAGAAACTGGAGCCGACGACCTAGAAGGCTTGGAGGGTTTGCCCGAAGAAACAGTCGGGGGACCCTCAGGCTTCAATAAGTCTCTTAATATAAGTTTATTTTTTCTTTCCTGCAGGACTCTAGGGCTGAAGCCATGGCATACAGCACAAGAGTCCTGCAGGTGTAAAGGTCCCAGGCAGTACACACAAGAAGTGTGACCGTCTGTCAGAGACATTTTCTGACAGCACGAGTCACACTTCTTGAAGCCTGAGACCTTTGAATCCTTAGACATTTTAAGGAAAAAAGTGTAACCACCACACAACACAAACACACCGATTACACTATCCACTAAGGTTAACTAAAATAGATAGTATTTAAATCCCTACAAACACATACACTCCACTAATAAGGGAATGGAAGGGCCCGAAGGCCTGAGGGAAGAACTAAAAAGTTCTTGAGGAAAAAAGGGTGGATAAACAGGTAGGAAGGGGTCAAAATCCACTCAACTAAGGGAAATAACAATAAAAGACTAAATTAAAGGGGGTTTAAATTAACTATAGACTAATCTATATGAACTGACCTGAAGCCGGTAGAAACAACACACCTCGATCGCTGTAGCGGCAAACGAGATCTGAGGTATTACCGCCTAGCATTGTGGGATATAAGGGGAGCCTCGAGCCGGTGGAACCAACTCTCAAGCTTTTAGAGTGGCCGAGTCGGAGCCGAGGATCGGCTCCGAACCCCATCCAGCAAGAATGAAGGCGAGATGGACAACTTAACATCATGTATTCACCTTTATTAGAAAAGTTAGGATAGAAAACTGGCAACTGAAATAATTAATTAATCTTTGATTCTGCGGCCACTTCAGGCATAAAGGACGGTTTAGTCCATAGAGATGCATTATATTCCACAAAGACAATATAAGGAGGTCTAGCCACAAGGCTTGAAGTTCTGACACTCTTTCTGCCAAAGTAATAGCCTCCAAAAAGAATGTTTTCCAAGAAAGTAACTTCATATCACAACTGTCAGCAAGTTCAAAAGGTTTTTAAGCTAGCCCCTAAAGGACCAATGTGAGATCCCAAATGGGAGAAGGATCTTTTATGGGAGGCCTAAGAAGAAAGATTCTTTTCATAAAGGTGTTATATAACCTGGAAGTTGACAGAGAGGAGGATTCATTTCCAGTAAGAAAATTAGAAATGGCAGCCAGCTGCAGCTTTATGGTAGAAAAACTAGCTCCTTCTTTAAAAAGAGTACTGAGAAACAGAAGGAAGGCTGAAGTAGGTGCTGAGAAAGGGTCAATGTTCTCTTTAGAAACCATATGGAAAAAGGTTGTAGACCTTTTCGGTGCAGGCCTTCTGAGAAGCCAAAATAATATCACGGACTGAAGAAGCGAGCCTGGACTGTCTTATCATTGGAAATGGAGAAACCATGCGGTCAATTTTAGTGTATCGAGATTGGAAAGCTGGGGTTCTGAAGGGTGCAATTAGAAAGCGGTCAGAAGAGATCGCCCACTGCCAGACTCTCATGGCCTCTTTGCACAAGGTGTAAGGTTGGGTTCTTCCTCATTGTTGATGTACCAGACTACTGACCTGTTGTCCGTGTGAATGACAATAGTCTCCAGAGGGAGAATGTCCTGAAAGGCTTGCAGTGTTAGAAGACTGCTCTCATCTCAAGGACACTGACATGCAGCTTGGTCTCACAACAGACCATGTACCTTGGAGCATCTTTCCCTTGAAATGCTTCCCACCCCAAATGGAATGTGCCCGTATTCACTGTGATTACTGGGGGGGGGGGGGCTGTCTGACTGCATACACCATAGGATACAATGTTTGCAAACTGGAGTCAGTTTGATGGGAACAGACAGAGCTTGGCAAAGAATGGAGCACTGAACTGCCAAGGTCCATTGTAGAATTCACATAAAAAAATCTTGCTAACAAGACTAGAAGGAAAGCAGCTGACACTAACCACAGGGCTTGCAGCACTAACTTTGCTGGAGGACACTGAGGATATAGCAAGTTCGGTACTTGATGTCTTAGAGACACTATGTGATGTAGAGGTAGTGAAACTACTTGGGATGCAGTGTTCAGTTGCTTTCCTATGAATTCTAGATCATGCACAGGAGTTGAGTTTGATTTTGCAACATTTATAATCCAAAGGAGTTGGAGATCTGAAGCAAGGAATCCCTGGCTTGTAGCAGTAGATGCCTTGTTGGGGCAGTAATGAACCAAGCGTTTAGAATAGGGGAACACCTGGAATCCTTTTAGCATCAGGTGAGCTGCTACAACTGTCATGCACTTGGTAAAAACCTAAGGAGCTGTCGTGATTCCAAAAGGCAGTGTTCTGAATTGCAAGTGATTGGCTTACAGCCAAAAGTGCAGGTGTCTCCTGGACCACCTGTGTATTTTGATATGACAGTATGCATCCTTAACATCTATGCTGCACATTCAATCTTCGTTGTGCAGAAGTGGCAGAATGGACTAAATCATCACCATCCAGAAGTATGACTTATTGACATACTGATTTAGATTGCTTAGATCCAAAATGAGAAGTTATGTACCTACCATAACGTTCCATGTTAGTTGTCTTCTCTCGCCTTCTTTCTTGCTTGTTGGTCGGCTCCGACTCGGCACTTGCTAAGCTCGAGAGTCACTTTTACCAGCTCGAGGCAGCCCCATATCCCATGATGCAAGGCGGTAAGTACCCAGATCTCGTTTGTTGTCCATAGGCAATAATACCTAGCATAAAAAACTTCCCAAAAGGAAGAAAGAAGGCAGGGAGAAAGCCTGAAGGATGGGTTAGGAAGACCAGAACTGTATGGTCTTAAGAAGCATTCTTCCATGTAGAGAGAAAAAGGTCTGTCCAGGCCAGGGGGAAGGAGGGAGGGTCGCAAGAAAGAAGGCGAGAGAAGACAACTAACATGGAACGTTATGGTAGGTACATAACTTCTCAATGTTAAGTTGTCAATCTCGCCTTCATTCTTGCTTGATGGGACCGGCCCTAGCACCTCTATCCTGGGTGGCTCAATGGAACAGACTCTTGAGAACTGTAGAGCCAAAACTGGCTCTGTCCCTGGAGGCCAAATCCAATTTGTAATGAGAAACAAAGGTATGAGGAGTGGCCCAAGTGGCTGCTGCACAAATAGTGTCTAATGGAAGTCTAGCTTGAAAAGCTGTGGAAGTGGCTAAGCTTCTGGTTGAATGCGCTTTAGGTTTCGAGCACAGCTGTTTTCCCCTGAGCTGATAAATTTCAGAGATGACAGAAGAAAGCCATCTAGATAAGGTCACTTTTGAGACGGGAAGGCCTTTTTTGTTATCAGCATAAGAAACAAAGAGCTGATCGGATTTCCTGAATTGTTTTGTTCTGTCCAAATTATATCTGAGTTGGCGGTGAACATCAAGATAATGTAACTTTTGTTCCGATCTGTTTGAGTAGTTTGGGAAAAATACAGGAAGGTCAATAGACTGATTCAAATTACTCTTTGAGGTGACCTTAGGCAAAAAGGTCGGATTAGTTCTCAATGATACTCTGTCTTTGTGGAAGACCAAATAGGGGGGACGAACAGAGAGAGTATGAAGTTCAGATACCCTCCTAGCCAATGTAATAGCAACCAGGAATAAAGTTTTCCACAAAAGAAATTTCAGGGAACATGAAACAGCTGGCTCGAAGGGAGGAAGAATCAATGATGTCAGCACTAAATTTAGGTCCCATTGAGGAGGAGGACTCCTGATTGGAGGTTTCAGGAGAAAAATTCCTTTTAAGAAGGCTCTACAAAGCCTGTGGGACATAATGTTGTGATCTGCGAACCCGACATGAAAGTTCGAGATAGCAGCCAACTGAACTTTGACCGTGGAAGAAGTGCCCGCGTGAAAGATTTCCGCTAAGAAATCCAAAACTGCTTGTACTGGAGCAGTAAAGGGATCAATATTTTTAGCTTTTGCCCAACAAGAAAAGCGTTTCCATTTGCTGGTATAAATCCTTCTAGTAGAGGATTTTAGGGAAGCTACTATGATGTCCCTAACAGGATTAGAGATCATAGGAAGCCTGGCTAAGGAAGGAAGTGGAGCAACCATGCTGTGAGGTTGAGAGAAGGGATAGACTGGTGCAGCTGACCCGATTGGTGAATCAGAAGGTCTGGTACTGGGTCCAGATGCCACGGCTGGACCAAAAGGTGGCGGTGGAGGAACGGAAACCAAATCTGTCGAGGCCAATAGGGAGCAATGAGAATCATTTTGGCTCTCAAAATGGTGGCTTTCTGGAGTACTTGTGGAATCAGCGGAAAGGGAGGAAAGGCATAAAGAAGTCCCTGGGGCCAATCCTGGGTTAGAGCGTCTCTGGGGGGATGGCCTGGCAGTGGGAAGAGAGAAAAGAAGTCTGGGCATTTGCTGTTTTGGGGAGTAGCAAAAAGATCGCAACATGGGCGGCCCCATTCTAGAAAAATCTCCTCCACTATAGATTGTTTGAGAGACCACTCGTGAGGCATGAGAAATGCTCTGCTCAATCTGTCCGCTAAAATGTTGGTTTTCCCAGGGATATGCGTTGCTACCAGAAACCGATGAGAGGAGATTGCCCATTGCCAAAGTCTGAGAGCTTCTCGACACAAGGGGTAGGACTTGGTTCCGTCCTGTTTGTTGATATACCATACTACAGACATGTTGTCTGTGTGAACTGCAATTGTTCCCAAGGGAAGAAAGTCGTTGAGGGCTTGCAACGTTAAAAGCACTGCTCTCATCTCTAGGACATTTATGTGCAGGTGGTATTCGAACGGTTGCCACGTCCCATGAACCATCCTGCCCTGATAATGACCCTCCCACCCGATCAGGGAGGCGTCCATAGTGACAGTGGCTACCGGGGCCGGGGGTACAAAGGGTCTGCCTTGGTGAATCTGGGGAGAAGTAATCCACCATGAAAGATGATTCCTGCAAATTTGTGTCACCAATATTTGGTGACGCACTGGAAGTTGTTGGTAAGACCACTGAGTGAACAACATCCACTGAAGCAGGCGCATGTAGAAGCGAGCCAGGGGAAGAAGAGTAATGGCCGCAGCCATGAGGCCCAACACCTTTAGAACCATTCTGGCCTGTACTTTTTTGCTGGCTAGGATGATCCTCACGTGACTTTGTATATCTGAGATTCTTTGGTCTGTGAGGGTTGCTGACATCCGAACAGTGTTTAAGTTTGTGCCTATGAAAGTAATGGACTGGCAGGGCAATAAGGAGGATTTTTCGTAGTTGATCGAAATTCCCAATTGAGTGCAAAGATTTATTGTGTAATCCCTGGCTTGAAGAAGTTGATGCCTGGTGGTGGCTGAAAGGAGCCAGTCGTCGAGATACGGAAACACCTGGAATCCTTGACGTCTCAGGTGAGCCGTGACCACTGCCATACATTTGGTGAACACTCTGGGGGCTGTAGTGAGACCAAAGGGCAGGGCTCTGAATTGGAAATGACTGGACCCCAGCCGAAAGCGGAGAAACCTTCTGGAGCGTCTGTGAAATTTTATATGATAGTACGCGTCCTGAAGATCTATTGAGCACATCCAGTTGTCCTTCTCTAGGAAGGGCAAAATTGACTGAAGTGTGACCATTCGAAATCTTGTCTTTCTCACAGACTTGTTGAGTCTGCTGAGATCCAGTATTGGTCTCCAGTCTCCCGTCTTTTTGGGGACCAAAAAGAATCTTGAGTAGATTCCGGGCTCTGAATGGTCTATTGTAACTGGCTGAATGGCTCTTTTTTGTAGAAGTTTTAATACTTCTAACTCTGCAACTTCCCTTAGACTGGGTGGTAAATCTGGAAGGGAATTTGTGTGAGAGAAGGGACTTTCCTCGAAAGGAATTTTGTAACCCTCGGATATGATCGACTGTACCCATCTGTCTTGAGTGAGGGAACGCCAGGCTTCTGGGTACAGCGATAGTCTTCCCCCGACTGCCTCCAAGGATGGACAGTCGGGCAACATCTCAGGGATGCTGAAAGGGCTTGTCAGAGAGAGACTCTCTGCTTCTCTGGTTCTGTGGACCCCCTCTGCCTCTAGGGCGGCATCTGTTATTATTACCCCCTCTGCCTCTAGGGGTAAACTGACCACGTGTATCTGGCGTGACTCCTTGGGACTTGCGGAACCACATCTTTCCACCCTTCTGTCCTTTAGGGTAAGGTCTAGAAGGGGTGGAAAAACGGACCCCTACGGCAGAAAGAGTCTTGCCGTCCTGTTCACACCTGGTCAATGTATCCTTCACTTGAGGGCCGAACAAAGCCGACCCATCAAAGAGAGAATTTGTGAAGGATGCCTTAAAGGGATCTGCAAAATTACAGAGCCACATCCAGGCTTGGCGTCTAAGAGCCACCCCTGTACCTGCGGCTCTACTCGCTCCATCTGCTGCATATGATATCAGTCGCATGGAGGAGTTAGCTATAGAATTAAGGATTCCTAGCTGAGAAGCAATTTTTTCTTGAGCCCCTGCAGCTGTAGGATCCTGTACTACTTCACCTAGTTCCTTAAGGATGTCCCTTTGGAGTCTGGTGAAGTGACATAAATAGTTCAGCGAGCGCATAGCAAAGGTCGCTGAAGAGAACATCCGCTTACCATACCTATCCATGGTCCTAGAATCATTATTAGGAGGATGGACAGGTACGGAAGGATCTGCAAGTTCCTTCTTAGTGGCAGCCGCCACCACCATGGCATCAACAGGGACACCTTTTGTAAGGAATTGCTTGTCCGAAGGGGAAGTAATAAATTTAGACGGCCTCCTAGGAACTGGCTCTACAGAGTCAGGAGCAGTCCAAGCCTTTCGAGCAATAACTTCCATAAGGGGGTTGAAAGGCGGAGACACCCAGGAGGTGGAGGGCCGAGATCCAAACGCCTCTAGGTATACCGACTCATCCTCAGAGGGATTTGTGGAAGGCCAGTTTCCCCTCTGTTTTAGGAGTTCTAGGATGTCTGAAAAGGAGACATCCTCAGAGGGGGATCTTGGGGATCCCTCCGACTCATCTAAGTCGGTATCTGAAGTGATAGACTCAGGGGAGTCTAGGTATTTCCTCTTACAAGTCCTCTTGCGCGGAGGATCTCCTGACTGATCAGGAGAATCCTCGGAAGAGGGGGTTATTCCCAGTGGGGAAACCTGAGGCGGAGGATCTCTGGGTCCGGGAGCAAGAGAGATGGCAGAGATATCGACAGGCACTGTAGAGGGAGGAGCTAAGGGAATAGACTGCTGGCTGAGCCCAGTGGCCAGCACACTCTTCATCACCTCGGCCCCCAGGGAGGTCCGAGAGAACCCGTTCCGAAGAAACCGGAACTCCAGGACCCACCGAAAGGAAAGGCTCCGAGGCAGATGTCAGAGCCGAGCTCACCAAGGCCGAGGCTCCAAGGGAAAGAGCGGGGTCGGACAAGGGTCCGATGCCACTCACCCCCTCGGAGGAGACCAGGGAAGCCCGACTACCGAATCCCTCTAAGGATGGTCTCGAAGAGGAGATAAGAGTAGATGCAGAGGGTGCAGAAGGGGGGGGTATCCTCCCCTCAGCCATAGCAGAAACTATACCCGAAGACTCCAGCTCCAAACTCTGAGGTAGAGTCGAAGGAGGAACTTCAAGAGGGTGTGGACTAATAGTCGTCTGTTGAGACGGACTATGCAGCATCTGGGCCAGTGCCTGTGATTTCAATAATCTACTGACCACCCTCTCTAAATCATGGTCTGAAAGCCTGGATGACCTAGATGATCAGCTCCGATGGCTCCGCTCCGAGAGGAGAGGCGAGGCCGGAGCCGAGAGTATCGGTTCCAAGGAAGGGGACCTGGACCTCTTCCTCGAAGGAACCATCGGAGCCGAAGAAACCATAGATGCAGTCGGAGCCGAGGACTTTTCGGCTCCGACAGAAAGCCTCGATGCATCGGCTCCAGCCGGAGCTGATACAGACATAACTGTAACGATGTCGGAGCCGGTCGGCGCCGACACCGAAGCCTGATCCACATGGTGGTCGGAGCCAGTCGGAGCCGACACCGATGTGACTGTAACAGTCTCGGCACCGATAGCCATCGGTGCCGAAGGTTTTAGCAAACCAGGATCGGCTCTAGCCGGAGCCGATCTCGACTCCGAAGGAGTCGGAACCGAGGCCGCAGGCTTGGACACAGTAGCCTGGGCCTTGGAAGACTTTGAAGTCTTGCTTGGAGCCGATTTAGCCGGAGAGCCCTCCGGTTTAAGGAGACCCCTTAAAATCAATTTATTTCTTCTCTCCTGCAGGACTCTCTGGCTAAAGGAATGACAAATCGCACAGGAGTCCTGCAAGTGGAGAGGTCCCAGGCAATATAAACAAGAAGTGTGACTGTCTGTCAGAGACATCTTCTGACAGCACGAGTCACACTTCTTGAAGCCTGAGACCCTCTGTTCTTTAGACATAGTGCTTAAACACTACACACACAGTCCCGAACCAGACAAACTAAAGTTAAAGAATTTAGAATAAAAACTCTCACACACACACCCTGACAGGGGGGGGATGGGAGGGAATTAAGGCCTGACTAAAAAAGTGAAGAAGGAAATGAAAAGTTAGTCAGAAAAAGCCTCACAATTATCTAAAACGATAGAATTTTAAGGAAAAAAGAGACATTTTTCTGATTGGGGCTAAAAATTAGTAATAATAATCACTTACCAGGAGCTGGTAAAAGGAGGACCTCATCAGCGAAGCGGCAAACGAGATCTGGGTACTTACCGCCTTGCATCATGGGATATGGGGCTGCCTCGAGCTGGTAAAAGTGACTCTCGAGCTTAGCAAGTGCCGAGTCGGAGCCGAGGATCGGCTCCGAACCATCAAGCAAGAATGAAGGCGAGATTGACAACTTAACATTTGGTCTTATGGTCTCTGTTTTCTTTGGCACCAAAAAGAAGCAGGACTAAGTTCCAAAGCCTATTTTCTCAGTCAGGACCTTTTGGACGTCTCTTTTTTGTAGTAGTTTTAGAACATCTTGTGTTGCCTACTCCCTCTAACTGGGTGGCATATTGGGAAGTTTCCTCCTGGGACCTGGATGTAGAAGGGAGAAGGGAATGCAATAACCTCTGGATATTATACTTAGCACCGAAGTATTGTTTGCAATATTTGTACAGGCATCTAGGTGCAGGGTAGATGACCCTCGACTGCCTCCAGAGATGGACAGTTGGGCAGTGCTTCAGGAGCACTGATAGGACCCATCGAAGAGAGGTTCTCTGAAGCCCTGGTTTTGCAGACCCCCCCCCCCGCCTCTGGAGTGCTGCCTACCATTGAAACCCCCCCCCCCGCCTCTGGAGGATGCATCTCCATGCAAGTCTTGGAAAGGTCCATGAGACTTCCTGAAACAAGTTTTCTTCCCTCCTAACTGGTTCCTGGAAAAGGTCCTCTGAAGTATGAAAAACTTGATCCCCATGACAGACAGAGTCATTCCCTCTTGCTCACTGTGGGTTAGCATATCTTTCACTGATGGCCCAAACAAGGAAGAGCAATTGAAGGGAGCATTAACAAAAGATACCTTGAAGGGTTCCACAAAGTCGCAAAGCCTGATCCAGGCATGCCTCCTGACAGCTATGCCTGAATCGCCTGCTCAAGAGGTACCTTCCACAATATGGGAGATCAGCCTTATTCAGGAATTAGCAATGGACAATAGAGTAGCCAGTTGAGGGAAAACCTTCTTGAGGTCTTCCTCCAACATGGTCTCCACTAGAGAATTTGAAAATTATTTGATCAAATGTCTCTATAAATGGGTGAAATGTGCCAGATAATTTAATGACATCAGTGTGAATGTAGCTGAGGCATAAATGTGTTTTCCAAATCTGTCCATTGCTCTGGACTCCATTTGGTGGATGGATAGTAGAGTTTTGTTCAGCTAGCTCCTTCTTTGTAGCTGCTGCCACAACAATGACATCAACTGGAACACCCTTATTCCAGTGAGGTCGGTCTGTGGGTGGGCTAAGGAATCTACCTGGGTGTTTGGCGATAGGCTCAAAAGAGTCTGGTTCCTCCCAAGCCTGGCTGGAAACTAAATCATTGGGGAAACTAAATCATTAAGCTCGTCCACCGAGTGGGACACCGAAGGCATAGATGGGCTTGTCCCAAAGGCCTCCTGAAACACAGACTCTTCTTTCTACTTAATGAGTTCCAGGAATCCTTCAAAGCCAATGTCGTCAGGTGGTGATCAAGGGGATCCTTCTCCCCTCAAGTCTGTGTCTTCAGTAAAGGACTCAATAGGAGAGTCTATGTGCCTCCTCTTGCACTTCTTTTTCCAAGGGATCTCCGCCATAGGGTGTTAGTGGGAGGTGTGACTCTCGTGCCCTGGCCCAGCAATCAAGGAACCTCAATCCTCATCCACTAATACCAGAGAGGTCATCTCATATATGAGGAAAGGGTAACAAATACACATGATAAAGGGCAATTTCCCTTAAGAGCACACAGAGATCACCGTCAGTCCGGGGGTGGTCGCTCCCTTGCTGCCGAGGTCCCCGTTAAGACTCCCCACTGGCTCAGCTATAGGGCCCAGATCTCAGCCTAGCTGGGCAAGCTAAAATCTCCAGCACCCTCTCTGTCCAACCAGTGCTTCGTGTCCCTGCCCAAGTTGCTGACACACACAAACTTTAAGATAAGACTTTATACAACCACACAGACACTTCTGGGGAAGACTGGCACAGGTTCTCCAGCTGTGCCCCCTTTGCCCAGACTGTAAGGTAGTACTGCTTGCCACCACCCAGCTAATATTTATCAGCTACTCAAAGGCCCTTAAAAGGGGTGTCCAATTATTACTGTGCAACATTATTATCCAATTGGTAGTGTGACTAATCAGTCAAAGCTTATTTGGAGTGACTTGGACAGTAAACTCTACAAATATGCAATGTACTCTAGAGCTTAAATCATTTGTACACAAACCAGCCACAGTTAAAATGTTTTAAAATATTTAATAATAAATAATTAAAACCACAAGACAATACTTTCTACTACACAGTCAGTGCTAGTCAAGAGTTCAGAGATCACACAGAAATACTTAAAATAATTCAGTATTACAGTTCTGACATCACAGAAAAACACAATCTAATCTTTCTAGCTATCCCTAAAAGAAAACACAAGTCTAAGATAACTTACATAAGAAACAGGCAGAGTGCTGATGAGTTGGATGGTCAAGGCAAAAATGCTTAATGCCTTCTGATTCTCTCTGTTTAAATTGCTATTGCAGCTCTGATAAACATTACATCATTCTTTTTCACTTTCATGGAGTTCCCAGGGTACACATTAACTGCATTTACATTCTTAACATCTCCCTTTTGTTATCTTGCAGCTGGTCAGGAGCAGAGCAATAAAATACATCTGCATGTTTAATCTAGCAAATTAACTCTTGGTTAAAACAATAGAAATAATTTTTTCATCTAGACTTTTCTACACCACTGTCTACTTCAAAGGATCACCACATGCTTTACTTTAGTCAGTAGAGTGCAGTGTTGTCGCATGTATTTCCAGTTCCACATGTAACAGTATTTCTTTACATTTAAGACAACAAGCATGTAGTTTACATTCATATTTACAAATGACAGAATTAGCTGCAAAATTTTATCTGGCTAGGCTGGCAGCCTTCACCCTTCTCTACCATTCTTCACAGGAGGTATGGTGGGGGGGGGGGGATTTCCTCAGGGGTAGGCTGACCTATGGCAGGAATGATGGGCTCAGTGCTTGAACCTGATGAAGGATGGGGAGATGGATCCGGGATGTGAGAGGATGATTCTCTAATCATAGCGAAGGCCCTTTCTGCAACTTGGAAGGCTGACAGACCTAGAGAAACTCCCCCCTCCCCTGGAGCTAAAGTAGTCAGGAGGGGGAGACCAGAGTCAACCCTGGATCACAGGCCTCCCGACAGAATCAAACCCAAGCTGTTGAATGCCAAGGCCCCAAGGTGAAGGGACGGCTCTGACAAAGTCAGAGCTGACGTCATTCCCCCACACCTGATGCTGACCTCTCTGATCTGAGACTCACTCTGATCTGATGAGACTGGAACAGGGCTGGACAGGGATACAGAAGTCAAGGAGGGATACTTTCTCAGATCCAATGCTGATTCTCTTGGGTAATCCAGGGTCCTAGGGTTCTGAAACTATGGGTCGGATCAGAGGAGGAGTCTGTAAAGAATAAGATGGTACACTCATCGATCCAAGAGAGGACTGAGTTGGCAAGATCCCCATCTAGATCTGAGCCCCGAGGAACTTCTGCATCATCTTATCCAGATCAACCTCTGTCAAGCTCCTACAGGACATAGATGAAGCTGAGGAAGCTGGTCTGGATGATTCAGAAGTTGTCTGTAGGATCTTAGGAGGAGGAGCTGAGGAAACAGCTCCTAGCAGTTGGATCTGATACTCTAGGATCCAACTAATTGCTCCTAGTGGTCGGATCCAATAGTCTAGGATTTGATGTAGAGTGTAATGGCAAAGGAAAAGTCCTTGTGACTTTAGTTCCTGTCGGATCCGAGGATGCTTGTGAATACAATAGGGGTCTAGTTTTACTCAGATCCAAAGTAGCTGGATCAGAGTGTTTTTCTCTCTCTTCAGACAGCTCCAACAAGGCCCTCGGGGAGGCTGAGAGGGCTCGTCTTTTTGACTCTTTGGAGCTAAAAGGCTTAGAGCAGGGTTGAGCCCCAGAAGAAGGTGAAGATGCTGGCAGCAGTCCCTTCAAAATAAGTTTGTTGCACTGATCTGACAAAGCTTGCATGCATCACAGTCCGTATTCATATGCCCTGGTTCTCAAAAGTAGATGCACTTCTTGTGGGCATCCAAATTAGAGATTTTATGCCCACTAGCAGTGCATCTTTTGAAGCCTGTAGGCTTCTCAGACATTTTCATAACTAAGCAAAAACGGTTAAACAAGCGCTGATATTCATATATAGCTATATAAATATATACACACACACACACACACCAAGAAACAGTTTCTAAATACCATTTAGACGGTTCAACAATATTAAGCAGAACATTTTTGTTTGTTTTTTTGAACAGCAACAAGTATTGAAGAAAAATTATAGAAAGTACCAACGGCAAAAGGAGTAAGCCAGAAAAATAGGGAGCAATCCCTAATGCCTGTGATAAAACTGCACAAACAGAGGGAGGAGGTGACAGAAAAAGATTATAAAAAAGTTACATCAAGGATACCTAGCGCTACATAGTTTAAATCTCAGGGGAAACTCGAGACCTAGGAAATCCACATCTGGATGCAATGGTGGTAAGAGAGATCTGAAGAGTTAGGCAAGGTATGGTGCATTACGGGAACAGGGAAGAGCTCAAGGCTTGGATCCAAGTCTTGGACATTTAGCAAAATTGGATCCAAGGTCAGATCCAAAACCCATCACTGAGGAATAATGAAAAGGGCAACATCAGATCTAACTTTAACATAACAGCCTGACCATTCAAAATTCTGAAAATCAATGGTGTACAAGTATACTCTTTTTCCAATACTTATCAATAATTTTTCCATCATTATTAGAAAGAGTAGGATTAAAATTAACTATAACTTATCAGCAGTGGAATCAACTAAGGATATGGCTACTGGGTCAGGTCTAGGGATAGTGTGGAAAAATTTAAAAGACTGAGGGACTTTATATGTCCTATCTGCCTTTTTTAGGGATAGATGGCTAACTATCAGGAAAACTGCAGGCAGTAAGACACACATCCTCTAAAGTAGACAGGACAGAAGGAATTCCAGGCTCTGGAAAATAGTACAGTTGTGTACACTTACCATAAATGTAGATGTTCGAGTGTATTCTCTGTTGCAGTCATTACATTTGGGTAATCGACTTGCAGGTTGCCCTCAGTCGGCCTGATTAGCAAAGTCTTGGGTCCTGCGTCGGTTGCTGTCCCTTCTTCCATGACGTCAGGTCGTCAGGGGTATAAAACATGCAGCCGATGCCATTACATCAGTTTTTCTTGCCCCAGATATCAGGTGCCCCCCTAATGGGGAGCAATTAAACATAAAAAACACAAAGGTATACCGCCAACAAAAAAGCAAATAGACCAAAAAGGCTTTTAAGCATAGTAAAGGAAAGTAGAGGTACAGCCAAAATAAGTTAGGGGGAAGGAGGGTGGGTAACCAGGGCTGCAACAGTGAATACACTCGAACATCTACATTTATGGTAAGTGTACACAACTGTACTATGGTCTTCGTGTTTCACTGTTGCACTCATTACATTTGGGTAGATTCCCAAAGCTACGGTTGGCAGGAGGAGTTTAGGCAGCATTAGGGCCAGCTAAAAGGCCCTGCAAGATTGCAGTGGCAAAGCCAGCTCTGGACTAAGAGAAAATTGGCAAATGATAATGCTTGGTGAAAGTATGCACAGAACTCCAGGTAGCAGCTTCTAGGATGTCCCTGGTAGGAACGCCTCTGAGAAAGGCTGTAGAAGTAGATGCAGCCCTAGTGGAGTGAGGTCTGATAGCCTGGGGGTAGGTTTTCCATGGTGCTTATAGCAGAAATGAATTGCAATGGCTTATCCATTTAGAAATGGTTTGTTTTGAAATAGCCTTCCCCTCTGTCCCTGCAGAAAATGGCACCAGTAGTTCAGATTTTCTTTGAGGTTTAGTCTGTCCAAGTAGAATCTAAGTTGTCTGTGTACATCCAAGGAATGCAGAATCCATTCCCCTTTGTTCTGTGGATTGGGAAAGAAGGTTGGCAAATGAATGGACAGATTAATAGCCACAATAGATACCACCTTGGGCATGAAGGTAGCTCAAAGCTGTGTTACACAATGCCATGGGTAGTCTGCAGAGGTGGTAAGAATGTGTACCCCCCCCTGCTTGTTTATGTACCACATAACCATGGTGTTGTCCATCTTTACCATTAGTTGCCCCGGAAGAATGTAGTCCTTGAAGGCTGTCAGAGCATTCTGTACAGCTAACATTTCTTTTTGATTGATATGCAGGTGCATTTGACTTGGGTTCCACTTGCCCTGAATGCACTTCCCTGCCAGGTGAGCCCCCCATGCATAGTCTGATGCATCTGTTGTTAGGGTTTGGGTGGCAGGGGGTGGTGTAAAAGGTAGTCCCTTGTTTTGGTGGCAGGCCTCTGCCCACCAAAGGAACTCTAGGTGTAGGCAAGGTACAATAGGAATCCAAAAAACGATGCAGTAGGTGAAACAATGAAGTCACAGAGAAGGAACAGATGAGATGAAAAGTTTAATAGCTTTAAAACAGCGTTCGCTTCCAGCATCACTCGGCACATATAAACATTCCACATTACATTTTCGTTTACATATTACTTCATCAGATGTGGGCTCAAAGGGAAATCAACAGACCTATAAAGCTACTCTCTGCTGTTATTGTTGACGTAAAGTTCTACCCCATCCTCTACTACGTGGCAGGCCTTGCGGCCATATTGAATTGAATTAAATTGAACTGAATTAAGGTATGATAAGAATCATTGTTTCTAGGCTGTGAGAATGTTGACTCCATAGGCTTTTTAGATACCACTGCAGTTTCCTCATATGCAGTCTTGCATATGGAATTAGAAGAATGCAGGAGACCATGAACCCCAAGGCTTGCAGTATTTGTCTTGCAGATAGCAGGGTTTTTGTGGCCACTTGTTTGAAGTAGGTTGTTAGATGAATTTGCTTTTCTGGCGTGAAGTAAGCCATCTGGGAAGTTGTATTCAAGCTTGCTCCCAGGAATGTAACTTATTGACAGGGTACCAGTTGTGATTTCTTTTTGTTTATGGTGTACTCCAGACAAGTTAGAACCCTTTTTATAAATGCCAGATGATTCAAAAGTATGTCCTAGCTTTCTGCCTGAATTAGACAATCATCCAGGTATGGGTATATTTGAATACTTCTTTGCCTGCATTCGTCCAGGTATGGGTATATTTGAATACTTCTTTGCCTGCAAAATGCAACCACTGAAGCTAGGCACTTTGTGAATACCCTGGGTGCAGTAGATACGCCAAAGGGCAGTGCAGAGAACTGATAGTGCGTGTAGCTTGCTTTGAAGTGTAGGTATTTTCTGCAAGATTCCCTGATTGGGATGTGCAGGTATGCTTCTTTTAAGTCTAGTGCTGCCAACCAGGTGTCTTTGCCTATTATAGGAAGTAATTGGTGAAGAGTCAGCATCCTGAATTTTGGAATCTCCAGAAAGGTGTTTAGAGTAGACAGGACCAGGATTGGACGCCATTATTCGTCTTTTCTGGGTACCAGGAAAAGTCTGGAGTAGAAACCTTGTCCCTTTTCCACTTCTGGTACCAGTTGAATAGCCCCCATGCTTAAGAGAGAAAGTACTTGTTTTTGAGCCTCTGCCCACTGATTTGGGGGTAGGTCCGGCCACCCACTTGGCGTTGGCAACGTGTGGAAGTGAAATCTGTATCCCTGGGACACTATATTTAAAACCCATTTGTCCTGGGTAATGAGTTCCCAGTTCTTTACAAGAAGAGCAATCATTCCCCCCAAAGAGGCAGTCAGACGATAAGTGCTTGGAAATTTTAAAAGGAAGCCACTGAGACAGTTTATCATAGGGGGGTGTCTTGCTATTCCCAGACTTGGAAGAGGAGGCCCCCCACTGCTAAGTTCTGTGAGTCCCCTGGGACTGAATCCTGGGGGTTTGCTGTGTCTGGGTTTGGTTTGAGAAGACCTGGAAGGGGCTGGAAAGGACCAATTCTTAGAAGGCCAGTACCTACTAAATCTAGGAGGCTGAACTTGTAAAAAAAATCTTTAACAGTTTGCAAAGATTTAGCTTTATCTTCCATCTTTTTAAGAACTTCTTCAGCCTTGTTGCCAAACAGGTGGTCCTGATTTAAAGGAGCATCCAACAATTTAGCTTTAACATGATCAGGCAAAGATTGCTCCTTTAAGCCAAGCATGCCTTCTAAGCACAAACCCAGTAACAACAGCCCTGCAAAAGGCCTCTAAAGAATCAAATCCACATTGCAAAGTATGTTTTCCAACTTGTTCAGCAGAATGCATTAAATCATGTAAGTCTTTATTTTCCACACAGTCAGGAATCAACATCATTTTCTGTTTAAACAGTCCAATAACATGTTGCTGATATTTTAACATATGAAATTGGCAGTTTAAAGCTCTAATTGCCAAGGTTGCTGAAGTATAAACCTTTTTACCCCATCTATCAAGCGCCCTAGAGTCTCTATCAGAATGGGTAGAATTTTTAGCAGAAGAAGCCTTAGTGCCCTTGGGCCCCTGTGAAATAGTCTCTGGATCTGCAATAGGATTTTTGAAAAGGAACTTGTGGGACTCGGGGACCCTGTAGTATCCATCAGGTTTACTGGGAGCAGGAGGCAGGGAATCAGGGGCCAAACTGGATTCTGAGAAAGCATCATCAACAATGCCTAGTACAGGAGGAATAGCCAAAGGCCTATGCTGAGGTAAGAGAAGGAAATCCCTAAGCCTCTTTTTTGAATCAGAAAATTCCTGGCTTTCCCAGTGAAAATGCTCCCTTAGAGTATGTAAGGTTTCTACAAAAGAAAAATCCTCAGGAGGGGAAGCAGAGGGAACAGAGTCCTCTCCATCAGAATCCTCATAAGTAGGTAAGGACAAATCCAGGTAATCAGAAGAATCAGAAAAAACAGAATCCTGATCAGAAGATTCATATTTAAGCTCAGCCCTAGGCCTCTTGTGGGGGGTTGGCTACTCCTGAATAGGGTTATTAGATCTTCAGCCATTTTTATCATTTTTTGTTTACGCATAGAGGCCTGAGCATGTGGCCTGGGTATCAGTTTTTTAGACATGGATCGAGATTTAGGCCTTAGTAATGAAGGAGGTATCGATTTAATATTTTAGTCCATAGGCCTGAATACATCCTCAGAAGCCGGTGCCTGCATAGCGGCTCCAGACCCATCCAAGGTAGAGACATTCACGGGTTCCATAGCTGAAGTATCTCGCGGTATACCAGACTCCGAATGGGTCTCAGTAGTGGCCTGTGAATCAGAAGTAGAGTGTATCAGGGGCTGAAAAAGCGCCTCACTGAGTACCGGCAAACTGACGACTGGCTTAGGAAAAGCGTCGTCCGCAGATTTGGACCTCGGCGGCCTGTCTCTGTCTTTATCTTTGCATTTTTTCAGAATTCCAGTAGTCTGATGACATTTCTGGATAATTAAACCGAGAACCGAAATATTTAGAAGCAAAAATATACAGACGGCGGATAGTGCGCTGATTAAATAAAGCACAAAACCGACAAGGTATGTCATGGTCACGGCCTAGGCAAGGAATACAGTACGAATGAAAATCTTTATGAGGTATTTGCTTTCCACAAGTAATGCAATTATTAACTTTTACTGACATCGGGAGGAGCAAGAAAAAGTTTCCCCAACAGGGTACTTAGCTTTTAGTTAAAGACTTCGGTTCTGAAACTCGAAAACGAAAATTTCAGGAGTCGGCCGACCGGCACTTGCGAACTGCTTCGGGCACCATGCAGCAAGAAAGACTGATGCAATGCCGTCGGCTGCATGCTTTATACCCCTGACGACCTGACGTCATGGAAGAAGGGACAGCAACTGACACAGGACCCAAGACTTTGTTAATCATGCCGAATGAGGGCAACCTGCAAGCAGATTACCCAAATGTAATGAATGCAACAGTGAAACATGAAGAACATCCTTCTGTTACTACTACTAGCATTTTCTGATGGACTGAGAAACCTCAGTGCTCTCCCACTAAAAACACTGGGACAGTAACAATAACCTTAGAGAAGGAGAAACCCCACAGGAAGAATCAGAAACTGTGCTCTCCTCCTAGTCTGAACCAAAAAATCTGAGGACAAAACCCTGAATCCATCCCTGTAAATCCCTTCAGGAAGACAGAAATCCTTCTTTCTTTCATCAGAAACTACTTTGAAGGATCGACAACTTGAATTAAATCCTGAGCCAGTCCCAGTAACCTACTCCCATCTAAAGTAATTTGAGGAGGAGTAGATACATGCTTGGTTTTCTGTTTCTTATTGACAAGAAAAACGGGCCCACCATTGTTACTAATAGCAACAGTTGCTTCCCCAGGCATAGGCAAAACATTTTAACACAAAAGGAAATCATTCCCTGTTCGCTCTCCCAGGATCTACAAGAGTGGCTTTCCCTTGCCCACTGAGAGGACTCCAACAGCTGTAGAAGATGTGGATACCCCCTGGTCCATGGTGGCTGTAGGGACTACATCAGAGGGATCTGGAGGTAAAAGATGAGCGATCTAAGGTAAAACAAATGCCCACAACAGTCTTCCACCTGCGGCTGAGGCAAACCGCTAGTCTACTGTATGGCAAAGGCTGTTTGCTTAACTTTTTCTTATTGTGCCTAGAAGGCCACACTGTGGGGCTGGCAGACTTTTCCATGGTCAAGCCAAAAATGTTGCCTCTTTCCCAGGGAAGAGAAACAACAAATCCTGGCAAAACTACCAGTCCACAAAAGTTAGTTTTTTGATAGAAAAAAAATCACAATAAAAAGCACTTTAAAACACTATGGCAGCCCCACAAGGGAAAAATAAACAATTTTGCCACAGAAAATATATTTTCAGTTAGCATACACTACTTTTAAACTGAAAGAAAGGGAAGAGTGTTTCAGTTACAGTTTCGAGACATTCCATTAAATTACACTCAGTTTTAAAATAATTTTTATGAACAGGAAAGTAATAAATTATCATCAAAGTTTAAGAAAATGAAAGTTTTTTCCGCAAAGGGAACTTATCTGCCCAGCAAAGAAAAACACAAGCCGACTGCTGATCATCTAATGCCTCATTAGAGTGAAGTCTTCAGCAGCAGTAAAGCACCAAAGGGCTGTGTGCCCAGACGTGTTTTAGTCAGCTCATCTCAAGCTGCTTGAAGATTTGGGCACATGGCAGGTGCCCTGAAGCTTTGGAAGCTGGTTGACTGTTACACTATTGTCAGGATATAACCCATATAGCTAAGGTTACTGCAGTGGTAATCAATATGAAGAACATCACCAGATTATTTGCCATGTAACAGAGGCAACCTATAGTCTGTGATTTAGTCTAGTTGTCCTACTCATATCCAATATTTCTTCACTAAGGGTCTTAGCCCTCTTAAGCAATTTAAAATTCTACAATATATCTCTAGAAAATGCAGAAAATGCAAATAAAGAAAACTGAAATCATTTAAATTGCTTGGAAAAAAGTAATTTCTCTCTGTTGGGTTGATTTGCACCATGTTCAGCTACAGTATGTTGACGCATCTTGGTAGAAATAGCAGCAGAAGTAATGAGCAAATACTCTGATGTGTTTTTAGCAATAAATTTAGTTATAAAACATATATTTTCATGCAGATATGTTAATGTTGTACAGTTTTGTCATTTTAATTCTCTTTTGTAATGAATAACACAAAAAGTACTAGTGATGCATTTTATGATGCTACATTACCTGATAAAATGCGTTTTATTTGCATTTGCTCTTTAATATATATTTAATCATTTTATGTATATATATATATATATATATATATGTATGTATATATATATATATATATATATATATATATATATATATATATACACACACACACACACACACACACACATATATATATATATATATATATATATATATATATATATATATATATATATATATATATGTATACACACACATAAAAAACTAAATCTAAATGCACAGGCACACATACATTACAGCTAAATAACTATGCAATTGCAAAATAGTAACTGAAAAAGTTTCTGGATTGCTACAAAATTTTTTCTCAAACCTTGGAAGAAACATCATCCCCTGTAAATTCAACTTTCATTGTATAGCAAAAGCTACCTCCCTAATAAAAAACAAAAGTTATGTACTTAACCATATCATTAGATCCATGTTGTCTGATTTTCACTCTCTTCAAATGTATGGGTTTGTTGCAGCCACCCGGATCCAAACTTGGTGGCAACTTTGAACATTTATTGAATACAAAGCTCGGAATCCTCCGCTACCCATAATTCTATATGTTCTACCTCAGATGCTCAGATAGAGTTTGCTCCCCGTATTCAGTAATATGTGAGAAAATATTACCTAAGGGGATCCCTTCTGAGAGAGAGAGAATGTCTTAAATTAGATAATTTCAAAATGTTTAGGAATAGTGGGTATAGTTTCATACGGCTGTGCACAGACAGAGAATAATATCCACTCAATCATCCTGAAGACACAGCTAATCATTGGGAAGGGGATGAAAATCAGATATAGTAAATACATAACTTTCCTATCCAATGTTGCCTGTGTTCATCCATTCAAATGTATGGGATGGAATCCCAAGCTGTCAAACGAGGTGGTAGCAAGGAAGGACATTCCTGAGTATGGAGGAACCAAAGAAGGACAGGGATCTGGATTGAGTGCCAAACTAATCATGCAACACAAAAGTATGTACAGTTGCCCAAGGTGTCTGTTAAAGGCTGTAGAAGTTGAGAGACTGTTCTGGTTAAATGTGCTGTGAGTTTACCTAATAAGGGTACATTTCTTTTTTATTATATATCCGACAGCCCAAAGACCAATCTGCAAACTGCCAGCTCACAGTAGAAACAGCTGAAAACAGGAGCCAATAGTAAAAAAAGCCAAAGCTTTAATAATCCAAACGAAACTGTTGAGCGCTTTCACTCGCACAAAAGCGAGTTTCATCAGAACAATTTCACATACATCCTGAATTCATTAAATAGTAAAAGAGGCGCCAAAACGCATCACTCTAATGATGTGATTATTAAATGCTAAACAATTAATCAATTCATACATATGCCACTACTTAAAACCATAATGCTCTTACATCAGACAAAATCCATAAAAAGCATCTGAATGCAAAACATCTGAATAAAAAAGCATCTGAATAAAGAAACATTTAAATACAAAGAGTGCAAAAGCGACAGTAACACTAAACAGACAATGAACAGTGCAAACATGTCTTATTCCATCATAAGTAATGGTTTTATAGTCAGATTATCATTTAGTCCAGGCTCAGTGGTGGCGTCTGTACACACCTGCCACCATAATTCTCTGTAAGCCAAATAGTTTTTAACATTTCCACCTCTTGGATTTCTAGTAATTGTTTCCAATATGCCAAATTTAAAGGAATGTTCAGGCCCAGCATTTTTGATATGCCTGAATAAAGCATTCTTCGTATCTAACTTCCTAATAGAATATAGATGGGAATAAATCCTCTGTCTAAGTTGCCTCTCGGTCTTGCCAATATAAAAATACTGGCAGACCGAACAGATGGCTATATAGACCAGCATGGTGGATCTACAGTTACCTTTCGCAAAGTTAATTTTTGTCTTGCATATATTATTGAGACTCACACTATATGAATCCAAGATAGTGCAGCACTGATTACAAGTGCCGCATCTGGTGGTATGAGAATTCACTCGACGCTTGTCTCTACTTGCATTACCAAAAAACCATTTTAGGTTTTTACCCATTTTGTTAATAGGGGTTCAGATCCCACAATATTACCCACATCCTGTGTGAGGCATAACATGTGCCAGTTTTTCCGTACTATATTCTTCACCAATTGACTAACCGGGTTATGTTCCACTATAAGTGCCTTATTGTAACACCTAGAAGGAGATACATTCACTGTGTTAGGGGCTAATGTCTCAGTGTGTATTTGTCTATTAGATCCCAACAATGGTGAGAAATTAGTCCCCCTTAAACCAAAAACATAAGAACATACATCCGTCAACAAATCACATCTGAACCCCTATTTGTTAACAAAATGGGTAAAAACCTAAAATGGTTTTTTGATAATGCAAGTAGAGACAAGCGTCGAGTGAATTCTCATACCACCAGATGCGGCACTGGTAATCAGTGCTGCACTATCTTGGATTCATATAGTGTGAGTCTCAATAATATATGCAAGACAAAAATTAACTTTGCGAAAGGTAACTGTAGATCCACCATGTTGGTCTATATAGCCATCTGTTCGGTCTGCCAGTATTTTTATATTGGCAAGACCGAGAGGCAACTTAGACAGAGGACTTATTCCCATCTATATTCTATTAGGAAGTTAGATACGAAGAATGCTTTATTCAGGCATATCAAAAATGCTGGGCCTGAACATTCCTTTAAATTTGGCATATTGGAAACAATTACTAGAAATCCAAGAGGTGGAAATGTTAAAAACTATTTGGCTTACAGAGAATTATGGTGGCAGGTGTGTACAGACGCCACCACTGAGCCTGGACTAAATGATAATCTGACTATAAAACCATTACTTATGATGGAATAAGACATGTTTGCACTGTTCATTGTCTGTTTAGTGTTACTGTCGCTTTTGCACTCTTTGTATTTAAATGTTTCTTTATTCAGATGCTTTTTTATTCAGATGTTTTGCATTCAGATGCTTTTTATGGATTTTGTCTGATGTAAGAGCATTATGGTTTTAAGTAGTGGCATATGTATGAATTGATTAATTGTTTAGCATTTAATAATCACATCATTAGAGTGATGCGTTTTGGCGCCTCTTTTACTATTTAATGAATTCAGGATGTATGTGAAATTGTTCTGATGAAACTCGCTTTTGTGCGAGTGAAAGCGCTCAACAGTTTCGTTTGGATTATTAAAGCTTTGGCTTTTTTTACTATTGGCTCCTGTTTTCAGCTGTTTCTACTGTGAGCTGGCAGTTTGCAGATTGGTCTTTGGGCTGTCGGACGTTTTTGGTGTTTTCATCTGGTCCATTCTGTGTGTTTCTTTTTTATTATATATAAAAGAAATGCAATCTGACAGCCATCTAGATAAAGAAACATTAGTAATTGCCTTCCCCAACTTTGGCTTGGAAAATGAAATTAACAACTGATCATCCTTTCTGAAATCTTTTGTCCTGTGTATACAGAATCTGAGTTGTGAACATCTAACACAAAGTAAGCATTCTTTGAGCACCTTGGAAAAAGACTGGTAAATGTATTGACTGATTTAAATTAGTTTTGGATGCCACTTTAGGAATAAAAGATGTGTTAATTCTAAGGAAAATTCCAATCTGTGTGAAATCCTAAATAAGGGGGCTTTGAGGACAGGGCTTATAGTTCTGAGATTCATCTGGCTGACGTTACTGCCACTAAGAAAATTGTTTTCCACATAAGAAATTTTAGATCTACAGTAGTAGCAGGCTCAAAAGGAACCAGAGTTACCAGAGTTACAGAATGTAGCATAATAGTGATGGCGCATGGACAAGGTCTCAATAGAAAAGCATCTTTCAGGAAGGCTTATGAAATTTTTTAGAGAAGCTACTGGCATGTCTTTACATCCAATATGAAAATTGGAAATTACAGCCAGCTGTACCTTGACAGGAGCAAAATCAGAGCCTTTGCCAAAGTTATCAGATAAAAATTCAAGTATGGAAAGAACTCATGGTGAAAAAGGACCCAAACCTTTGGAACAGGCCCAAACTGAAAACCTCCACCATTTACTATGATAAGTTTTCCTAGCTGACAGCTTCTGTGAAGCTGAGAGAATGTTGACTACTGTGGGGGAAAGCCTGGAATCTCTGACTATGTTTAAAATTGAAGGAACCATGTGGTTAACTTCATGGACATCTAGTCCAGAGGAGGCAGTCTGGATGGATGAGCGAGCAGATCTGGATAATGACCCAACATTTATGGAGGATGTACTAGTACAAGCAGAGGTAGGGGAACCATATCTGTCCCAGCAAAAAAGGGGGCAATAAGGATCACCCTGGCCTTGCACTGTCTTGTTTTCTGTATGAATTTGTTCACTGGGGGAAAGGGATACAGGAGTACTGGGGGCCAGTTGTGGACCAAAGCATCCTTCAGTGAATGTCCCTTTGACGGATCACAGCAAAACACCTACTGCATTTGTGGCTGAGATAGGATTCAAAGAGGTCGCAGCAGGATTGGCCCCAGCAAGTGAAAATTGCTTTTGTCACTGTAGGATTGAGGGGCCACTCAAGAAGCATCAAGAGTGTCCTGCCAAATTTTTCCACAAGTACACTGGAGGACTTCAGGATGTGCACTGTTATCAGAAAGTCAGAAAGTGTTGTGAAGACATCGCCCAATGCTAGACCCTCACAACCTCTCAACATATAGGATAAGATTGGGTTCCTCTTTGTTTTTAGATGTACCATACCACAGTCATGTTATCTGTCTATATGCAGATCACGCTCATACCTCTCAACCTGGAAACATCAAAAATCTGGACAAGGTCCATGAAAAATAGGTACAAATCTGTATGCTGATTAACATAAAATTTGCACTCTGCCCACTCCAGTGGAATTGTGGGATACCAAATTTCAAACGCAAACTGGGAAACGGACCACCAAAATATGGCACCAGAGTCCCTCTGCAGCCATGTCCCATTACCTGGCTATTTCTCACCATTTACCATAAACACTAATGTGTGCATACTGCTTTACTTCTACAATGTACAATGATTATTTGGAGTTTATTTTTACATTTTTAGCACAATGCACAAACACTAATAGACATCTGCTAAACAAAGCAATACTGTCTCAGAATGAAAACAGACAACATTAAAACTTCTCTGCCCTTGAAACTCACATTCATTGAAACAGCATTGAAACCCACACCACATCCAAAGAAAATGCATATGGCCAGTGGTGGATAAAGATTACCTTTGAGCTGTTTTCAAATCACAGCCCCTTGCACACAAAACAAGAAACACACATGTTCTTTGATACACCTTCCTGACTTTATTAAATTACATTCCTTGTATAATACAGCACACTTGTTAGACTTACAGCACATTTTAAATTTGTTTGAATATTTTTCCAGTAGGCAATGAAACAAAATGCATGAACCAATAATGACAAAACTGCCAAATTCAGAACATTTCCATCATAAAAGTCTACTTACACACACAATGTATATAAATAGAATGACAGTAGTATAAGCCATAGGCATCTTGCATAGCTTCTCACAGTTATTTTTTTTTTTGGGAGGTAGGGTCAAAAACCAGGGACACATTTCAAACTTTGCTTGTATAATTTTGGAAAGTTGCCAGAATAAAATGTTATGTTACCACCATGCATTTCACTGCCAAGTCCTGAACCCGGGACCCTGCGCACTACAGTCAGAGCAACATACCACTATGCCAAATCAGCAGTTTCCTGAAAGACAGAAAGACTGAAACTTAAATGGCTATATCATTTAGTGATTTCAGTTCTCACTTCTCATCATAGCTCTCAACCTCTTAGCCCAGAAAAACATGGCCAAAGCCAATAATGGGGGAATACAGAATTCAGTTCTCACTTCTCACTGTAGCTCTCAATGTCTTAGCACAAAAAACTGGACAATGCCAATAACGGGGGAATACGGGAAAAGCCGATAGAAGAAGAACAGCAGCAGCCCCAAGATAGGGACAAGTTTCAAATACTGATCTTATAAACTTAGAAAATTGCTAGAATATATGTGGGTGGGGTTGTACTCTATGTCCATCATTAATCACAGTCTGAATATGGTCTCTTTCAGTACATGACAGAGTTGCAGTCCAGCTGCTCATCCACTGAGCATCCCATCCCCATTACCAATGCGGCCAAGTTAATGTACTGATTGACATAAATTTCCATTCACCATCACAGTCAACGGCACATTCACCATCACAGTCAACAACAAATTAATGAATAAACATGTCTTCCACATAGAAATTAGGTTTCTTTATTACTTCATGCTGTACTGTTCATTGAACTGTGAGACATTTTTCTTTAAATTCTTTACATACAAGGAACTGCCTGTGTGCCAAAGTTATTTAATTCAATATTCGGTGAATTACATATCATAATTCTTATTTATACAGCATTAACTTTTTATTGTCACATCTTAGTATTAGATTGCAGGTGATAATTTTTTCAGTAATGCATTTCTTCTGAAGAACAAAATGCCACTGTGGTTCTAACTAATCATTTTGCAGGTCAAACTGGTTGTTAAACATAACATTTCATTGTAGTGTATGATCATTTTCTGCTGTTTTGTTAAGCATGTAAAACTTAATCTGGTTTGAACATTGATGTTAACCCTTGCTACAGCACATTTTCCTTCATGTTAGCCCTCACTAACTAAGCATGATGGTTAGCAATGCAACAATGAACAGCATCCAGGAAAATGTGCTGTAGCAAGGGTTAACATCAATGTTCAAACCAGATTAAGTTTTACATGCTTAACAAAACAGCAGAAAATGATCATACACTACAATGAAATGTTATGTTTAACAACCAGTTTGACCTGCAAAATGATTAGTTAGAACCACAGTGGCATTTTGTTCTTCAGAAGAAATGCATTACTGAAAAAATTATCACCTGCAATGTAATACTAAGATGTGACAATAAAAAGTTAATGCTGTATATATAAGAATTATGATATGTAATCAGCTAGTTAATGCTGTATAAATAAGGATTATGGTATGTAATCAGTTACCCAAATCAGTCATTTTGTGTCATAAAAGAAATATTTTATTCCCAGAAACTAATTTACAGCAACAAAATGAAACATTCAGATATGCAATGAAATTTCAAGTGAAAGAAAATGTGGACTGATGAATCATGAGCTGCAATCAGCTTTTAAAGTTGAGAAATCACTTCCCATTGTGAAATTAAAACCTTTTGAGTACAACTGCATTTTTTACGAAAGCGGTTTGGTTATGCCTTCAAATAAAACATTCTGATGTAAACCCAAATTTTATGCAATGAATGCAAGTCTTGCACCATGGAATGAAAACATTCAGATGAGCCAGATCCATGATGAGAACCCTAGCCTTATTTTTTTAATAAAAAAGCTAAAAATATTATACAAAATGCAATATCAACCTAGTATAAGTATACTATATAATCAGCCAAGCAGAAAAATAAGTGGGCAGACACACACACACACACACACACACACACACACACACACACACACACACACACACACACACACACACACACACACACACACACACAGTCCATTCATGAAAAAAAAGCTCTGCAGTACCCACGATCTCACTCGCTCGCTAATATTCCCAGAAAACCAATTTCAAGCTCTGCCCGGCAGCAAAATAAAAAGAATGACAAGTTAGCAGTACAATGCCAATCAATAAAGTCAACAGGCAATACAGATAATGTGCAGAAAGACGATAATACACAACAGTTGCATAAGTATACAGCAGAGAGAGAGAATGGTTACATAAATGTCAAAAAGTCCAGCACTAATCATGAATTAAGTAAACAGACGAGTGTTGGTAATTGTCACACATCAAAAAAGAAATATTTAACACATGACCCAATAAAACTTAAGATGAAAAAACACTGCAAAGAAATGGCTAAACTACTGACTCTAACACCGCACCTCCCAAAAAGGACAATTCCAACAGCAATCATGCAGCAGTGTCAAGGACACACAAAAGTACTAATGCCGCCAAGAAAATATATAAATTGTTCTGTTTAATTTTTTTTTTGATCGTCATGTCAAACAATGGCAAACTAGGTGCAGACTCGTATCAGCTGCGAGTCAGACTCGCCTTTCTTTATCACCACAATCTTGATGCACTGGGTCCCTTTTCCCACTCTGGGCCACCTAAAATAAACAAAACCTTGGCTTGGGCTGCATGAATGCTAGCCACCATACCTCTTCCAGCAGTCCCCACTCGCTATCCATGAAAACAGCTCTGCAGACTTCTCTCCAGCATAAAATAAATGTTTCCAGCTTCCCACTTCCTAGTAACAGTCGGAAATGTGTGCACGTGAGCCCTTGAGCTCAAATCCGACAGGCTGATGGAGCGGACATTAACACGCACATGATGACGTCAGCTCAAAAAGCAGGAAGGGGGAATTTAAAAAAACAAGCTGGGAAAAATTCAGAAATGAAGAGGTCCCACTTAGGAATTGTGGCACCCCATTATTTGGCCCCCAAAACTCAGTAAAAACAAAGCAATTTTGTACGGTTGGGAGGTATGATCATGCTCTTGGGGAGAAGGGTCCTGCAATACTAGGAGGGCCACACTCAGCTCCAAGACAATGACCACTACTGACGACCATGTACCTTGACCCATTCTCCCTTCACAATGCCACCCCCACCCAAGAAGGGATACGTCCGTGGTCACTGTTGCAATCGGTGAATCCATCTGGAAAGGACGTCCCTCAGTCACAGACTGGGATGTTATCCACCAAGTGATGTGTTTTTTGCAGACCTGCACAATTCAACTTTTTGAATGCCGAGGGTGAATAGATTGAGATCACTGTACTGTTAAGGTCCACTGCAGTACCCTCATGTGATATCTGGTTAAGTGAATCATTAGAATTGTAGAAGTCATGAGACCCAAGTGTTGTAGGACTAACCTCACTGGTGGTGTTGGGTGATGCAGAACCTGAAGAGCTGTAAGACGAAGAGAAAGAACCCTGGGACTGGGGAAGGCTGACTATTTGAAGTTTGGTGTCTAGATGGCATCTTATGAATTCTATACTCTGTGCTGAATTCAGCTGACATTTTGGCAGGTTTACAGACATTCCTAAATTCAGAAGCAGATGGAGTATTCGATCCTTGTCTGTGAACAGGAGATGTTGGGTAGTGGCAGTGAGGAGCCAAATGGAGAGGTGAGGAAAGACTTGGATCCCTTGTAGGCACAGGTATGCCAGCTACTACTATTATGATCTTAATGAGCATCCTGGGGGCTGCGTTAAGACCGAATGGCAGCGGTTTGAACTGAAAGTAATTGACTCCCAGACAGAAATGGAGAAATCTCCTGGATTTCTTCACTATTTTGATGCGACAGTAGGCATCCTGGAGATCATTACAGCACAATCATCCTTCCACAAAAAAGGTAAAATGGACTGAACTGTGACCATCCGGAACTTTGAGATCCAAAATGGGTCTGAGGTCCCCAGTCTTCTTTGGAACTAAAACTGGAAAATACTCCACATTCTAACTGGTCATGGGGGACCGGTTAGCGGACTCTTTCTAGCAGCTTTGAAATTTCTATGGCTGCCAAGTCCCATTGATTGGATGGAATATCAGGGGCTTTCTTCTTTTTTTGCTGGTGGGAGGGAAAAGGGAATTGAATAGCCTCTGGATGATATTCTTAGCATTCATGAATGTAATGTTACTGCATGCCAAGCTTGAGGATCCACAGAAAGAAATCCATTACTTCCTCCAGAGTGCAACAGTCTGGCAAACTTTCAGAAGCGCTGAAAGGCTTTCTTGGCAAATGGACCATGAAAGCCATGATTATGCAGTCCACCTCTGCCTCTTGGGCGTCGTCTGTTAAAATTGCCTCTGTCGCCTCGGGAGTCATGGAAAGTACTCTGTGACTTGTGGATTTAAATCTTTTTCCCTGATCTCAGATACTTATAGAACATTCTTTGAGGGGTAGAGAAATGTACTCCCACTGCAAACAGAGACTTGCCATCTTGTTGGTTCCTGGTCAGTGCACCCTTGACTTTCAGTACAAACAAGGTGGAACTATCACATAAGGGGTATTAATAAAAAACGACTTAAGCCTTTCGCTAAATCAAAGTTGCTTCCAGGCATGGCAATGCACGATAATGCCAGTGACTGCTATTCTGAGTGTATATATTCAGCTGCGTTAGAGAGCAGACGCATGGCAACATTAGATGAAGATTGAAAGATGGAAAGCTGGGAGTCCACAGTTTTCTAAACATCTACAGGCAACACCCCCTAGAGTGATTTGGTGATTTCTTTTGTCAAGTCTCTTTGGAATCGTTAAACAGCCAACGTAGTTCAGAGATCTAAGGGAAAATGTTGCTGATGCATAGGCCTGCTTCCTAAATCTGTCCAATCCCCTAGACTGTTTATTAGGAGGATGAATAGAGCTTTCTTCTGACAAGCTCTTTCTTGGTGGCTGATGCCACCATCATATTATCTACTGGTGGACCCTTACTCCAGTCCTTCCCGTCTGCTGGTGCAGGAAATATTCAATCAGCTTTCTTAGGGATGGGGTCCACCACATCAAGGTCCTTCAACGCCCTTTAAGCCATTAGATAGATAAGCAGGTCAATGGGAGATACCACCCAGGATGATACTGGTCTAGAAACAGAGACATCCAAAAATACCGACTCCTCTGGTGAAAAAGGGTCTTGGGGAGAACCAATCCCCCTCTGTTTCATTAATTCAAAAATATCACCGAATGTGACATCTTCAGAGAGGGAGCGAGGAGAACCCTCCCCCTTCCTCTAAGTCAGTATCTCCGGTGAAAGACTGTGGGGAAGTGTCTAGGTACTCCCATTTGCACATCTGTTTTCTGGGAGGACCTTCTGGGGTTAGCAGCAGAAGTGTCAGAACCGGATGGGGAGCTAATGAAGCAAAGTTCCTCAGAAACCCTTGTTACTCTCTGTCCCTGTGCATCAGGATGAAAAGGTGAAGAAACAGACTGCAGACAGGGTTTGGGTGGAACTGAACTGGTTAATGCTACTTTGTCTCTGGTACTTGTCAAAAGCCTCAAAGGTCTAGGCTACCACCTGAACTGACAAATCCCTCCCTTCCTAAAAATACAAGGAAACTTTGGCACCAACAAGCCCCAGCCCTGAAGCCAATCTCGGATTTGAGCTGCTCAGGGCTGAAGCCCCAATAGGGAGAGATGGTGCAGAGAATCTCAGTGTTGATTCAACACCACCCCCCACCCAGAACACAGCACTGAAGCTTCTGATGTCAATCATAGAGAAGTGGAGTCAAGACAGGGAAACAGCTGGCAAAGAAGTAAGCAGCTCCAGTGCTGACAAAGGTGCTCCAGTTCCAGTTGCATTCAATGATACCAAACTTGACAGACGAGTCAGTATAAATTCCTTTACTGGAGGGGTAAGTTGGCCAGCGCTTGGTACCTTCCCAGGAGATGGTAACAAGACAACCCCAAGCTGCATCAGTGTTCTCAAGAACTTCGTCGCCACTCTATCAATACAGAGTTCTGTAAAGCTTCTTGATGATTGCGTGGATGATGCTACTAAAGGTGCTCAAGAATATTTCCTTTTCTGTAAGATCAGTGATTGAAGTCTGGAACTCACCAGTCCCAGTGGGTAACTGGTGAGTGAAGAAGGGGAACAAGGCCCAAGTAGGTGCCAGATCTGACTTTGTGGGAACCTTGGGGTCGGGACTGACCATGATTGTTGGCTCCAGAGACCTTTTCTTAGACGTTTTACAGGGAGACATGATCTTTCCCTTCTCTTTATCTTTCTTTTCTTTATCTTGTCCCTTTGACTTGGATTTTTCTCGTTTAGAAGGGAAAGAAGGTGTATGTTTCAGAAGCAGCCCCTTTAAAACAAGTTTCTCCCTTCTGGATTGAAGGGACCTAGCACTAAATGATGACAAGACTGACACTACACATCTATGTGTGCAGCACCGAGACAACAGAAATATTTGGAGTGTGGGTCCTGCGGTGCAAACTTGTGTTCACACTCTAAGCAATTTTTAAATCCAGTCAACTTCAATATGTCCTGAAAGATAAAACTGTCCAGCACAAAAAAAGATCAGACAACTAGAATAAAATTCAAGACTATATAACCTCTTTTTTTAATATGAATATTAATAAATCTATCCAAAAGTAGGTCTTGCCTTAACTTTGAAACAAACTAAATTAACTATACTCTAACATTTCTAATTCTATAACTAACTGTATAAATCCCTACCAATACTAAGAAAGAAAGTTTGAGAAGAACGGTCACTGTAGTAGAGGACAGGCAGTAAGAATAAGAAAAATGTAACCCACTGCTGGACAGAGCTCCGAGCACAACTTATCTTTCAATGGGCAAACAAAACCTGGGCATCTGAGGTACAGCCTAGGGAAGAGTCAGATCTCTGGATGCAATAGATCTTCAAAGTCAGTATCGAGGCTGGATCCAGTTGGATCCCACAACCCATACATTTGAATGGATAAAAATAGACAATATTTGATCCTCAAGCAATAATGTCTACATCCATCTCAAAATTCAAGCAATAATGTCCACATCCATCTCAAAAAATGCATGGCATAAATATTTTCCCCATAAACCTGTACATGCTAGTACAATCAAAAAATTCTTAAAATTTACACCAAGCACACCTGCACCAAACAGACAACTAGAAGAATATTTCAAAGCTGCTGCTAGTGCCATAGCATACGCAATGTCATTTATAGTGAATGGTTTACACTAGAATCCATATCCCCACCCAGTGGAACCAAACGCACATCATTCCTCTACACAAGGGAGGCAACTCCCATAATCTGCTCAGCTTTATTTTTGTATATACTTTTACTTGGTCTAATGAAAGTATATACATGTATATATTATACATGTACATGTATATATTATACATGTATATATACACACATGCACAGACATATATAAGCCAACTAAACTGCATACACAATCTATTATTCTTATTTAAATCAAACTAACAAAAATCCACAGGAAAAAAATATTTTTACCCTATACCCTACCCACATTTTGTACTGAAAGCATTTCCCTACAAAATATCAGATATACTCTTACTTTATCTCTACTCCTTCTCCAGTCTTTCTATTAATGGTAACAATTCACCTGAACAAAGACTTTACCTGAGCATTTCCTTCCTTCCTGCAATTTCTTGCTTTTCAACACCTCATCTCGTTGAGAGACTCAAATTTCTATTTGCCTCCTATCTGCTTGTCCTCTATATCTTGATCACCCATGGTCTTCTCTGTCTCCTCTGAATAGTCTGCCAAAGGTGTTATCCTCCATGCTCCCACAATGTCCTTACTTTCTATGGTGCCAACTGAAATTAAACTTTCTCTCGTCATGCTAATTCATCATTCTCTCAAACAAATAAGCATACCCCCAGTTGTCCAAAACTTAAAATCTTTAAACCTTTCCCAAAACTTGCACTTTTCCATATACCCATAACTTACCACATTTCCCCCACATATGCCACTGATATGCCTCAACCTCCACTTCACCTACCATACTATGCACTTCTGTGTAGCACACAAAAATATACATCTCTGATTGGACCTTTATTTTTACTGCCACTGCTACTTCCACACCTCTTCCCACATCCTATTCTCCCCACCACCACCTCATCACCTAGGTGTTACTGGTGCCTTAATTCACCCTTCTCTCACATCTACTCTTTTGCCTAATATTCTACATACCCCCTACTCTCCATCTTTTTCCAGATGCCTCCAGTGAGATTAGTTTATGGTCTGATCTTACCAGTGAGGGATACACTTCTGGTCTGGAGCACCCTCACTGTATTTTATTGGGATGACAGTGCTACATGTCCTCCTAAATATACGAGAGAGAATCATGCTCTTCAGTATGCAAGAGTTTGGCTAACTCCACCCAACTCCTATTCCAAACATATACTCCCAATTTATACAAACTCTTCAATTGTATTTATTACTGCTTGGTAGTAACTTGATTAAAGTGTAGCTATCATTCTAAGTCATTTGGATTAAGCACTTGGGCTATAGACCAGCTGTTTTACATTAGGAAGGTTTGTGGCATGCACTTTGGTGGCAGGACAGGTAGCTTTCATCCTTCTAAGTTGGAAACTGCTGATTGAGAGCCCAGTGTCTGTTATTCTTAAAGTGTATTAGTTCTGGTTTAAGCACTTGGGCTTCAGGCCAGTTATTTTACATTAAGAAGATTTGTGGTCTGCACTCTTGTGGGAGAAGAGGCTGGACTCTGCCCTTCTGAGCTGGAAATTTCTGGTTAAAGGTTTATAGTGCCTGAATATTTGAACTGTATCTTACTGAAATTGGTACACCTTATTTGCTGTAGCATAGACTAGATCCAGGCCTGCTGAATCTAGCTTTGTTTATATGCTTGTTGTTTGTTTGCTTGTTATTTCCTGGAACGCTAATTCCACCTAATACGCGGCTTCTCAGCGCTTCTGTGGATCACTAGTGATATCTGCATTGCTTACTGTACTTATTTCCTTGTTTCACTTGAAAGAAAGTTACTGTTTGTCGTTTTTGCATTTAAGTTACCTGTAACACATTGCACTTAAGTTACCTGGCACTTGCTCACTAAAGCAATTATATAAGTCAGCACTAAAAATTAAAAGCACTACACCCTCACTCCCCACTGGCCCTGGTTTTCAATTCTTAAGGAATTCCCAATATTATTCTAGCATGTCCAAAGGTCAGTTGTCAATCTCCTCTCTGGTCCAGCTGGTGAATCTGGGAATCTTGAGGCAATGTTACAACTGCCTCATGTACACAGACAACCCTCTCCTCCTCCCAACAAATTCCAACACATGTGAGAGATGCAACCATATAGCCAAACTGGAGGCTAAGCTCTCTCAACTCAGTACTGGCATAACCAGTCAGGAGGAGAAGGAAACCACACTCACTACAATTCCAGTCTCACATAGACCTACCACGACAGCAAACCAAACACATAATCACACAAAAACATACTCGGAGGCTCTAAATAAAGATCTGCCAAGCAGCAGAGACCTCCAAAGCAGACACCCAAGCAGCCGCTACCCCAAAACAAAACACGTGCAACACATATCTCACAAAGCCAGTGTGCCAAACAGTCACAGCCCTTAAGACTAAACAACACACCTGATACACTTGTAATAGGTGACTCTATAGTCAGGCACACTGACGTCCCGCTCACCAGGCTGAACAAGGAGAGGGTCAAGGTGAGCAGCCTGTCGGGCGCTAGGATCCGCCACATAACACAAGCACTCAGGTCACTCCAAGGCAAGTACAAATATGACTCAGTCATTGTCCATGCTGGTGTGAATGACCTGAGACGTACCTCCCTGGACTACATGAAAAGAGACATAAAGGAGCTCTCTGAGCATGTAGCCCAGGCCGGTATGACCCTGACCTTGAGTAGCATCTTACCCTCACCAAGAATGATGCCACAATATGAAGACAAGATGATCAATTTCAACAATTGGCTTAAGTACTGGTGTCATTCAAAGGGGATCCAATGCATGTCAGCTTGGGATGATATGCTCAACAAGCCACGATGCTTTGCTAGGGATGGCTTGCACCTGTCACCCCTGGGCTTTCGGATATTGGCAAAGGCTCTTGCTACCCCCATAGTGCCTTTTTTAGGCAAGGCTCAAAAGAAACTAAGAGTAATGCTACTCAACGCCAGAAGTCTAAACCTCAAGATGCACGCACTCAAAACTCTCCTTAGCATGGAGAACATCAATATCTGTGCAGTAACAGAAACCTGGTTCAGGGCTCCCGAGAGCACCCCAGCACTACCAGGTTATACCTCATACCATGCTTTTCGGCCCCAAAACTTGGACCGAACCACAAAAGGAGGGGGAGTATCGATATTCATCAAAGATACCCACACCTCCAGGTTGGTGGCAAAGCACGAAGCATCATAGACTATCCATGTGCAACTAACAGTGGGTAAAACTGCCTTCCAGTTTATAGCCTGCTACAGACCACCCTCCCAAACCCAGGAACCCCACTCGGCCTTCCTGAAAACACTGGAAAATATGAAGGTCTCTCCAAACACCATTATATTGGGTGACTTCAACTACCCAAACATAGACTGGGAGCATTACTCTAGCTCCAACACCCTAGCCCAAAGGTTCCTAGAATTTATAAACTCAACTGCTATGGAACAACTTGTTACCACTCCCACAAGAGGGGAAAACATACTGGACCTGATCATCACCAACATGGGGACTCTATGCTCCAGACCAGAAGTGTATCCCTCACTGGTAAGATCAGACCATAAACTAATCTCACTGGATATTCACATCCCGACCCCACCCCCTGCCCAGAAAACCACAGTGAAAAACTTCTCTAAAGCAAATTTCACACTCCTCAAAACTGAGGTGGAATCCTTCAAAGCCCCCGGGCCTGTGGAAAATACGGCCCAGACCGCAGAATCCTTTATAAACGCATTCTATGAACACCTTCAGGAATGCATGGATCATGCGATCCCAAATAAAACCAAGACCCAATCCTCCAAAGGCAGACGTCCCATCTGGTGGACCCCAGCCATAAACAAACTATACAATAGAAGGAGGAAGCTACTAAATGATAGAGCAAAATCCCAAAAAGGGAAGGCATCACTGATCAGTATTCGCAAAAATCTACGGGCACACATAAAATTGTCTAAGGCTAGCTTCGAGAGAAAAATTGCACAGGACACTAAGGATAATCACAAGGCTTTCTTTAGTTATGTTAGGAACCTGGGTGGTAATTCCCAGATATGCTCAGAATTAGTCCAAAATGACAAAAAATACACCGAACCCATAGACATTGCCAACATCCTAGCTGACAGGTTCAGCACAAACTTCTCCCCCCCTCCCCACCAAAAGGGCAAATATCTATCCCAGCAGAGTGCTGCCCCCCTGACATCTCAGATGCTCAGGTAAGAGCCGCCTCTCCAAAGCAAAAACACAGCATCAATGGGACCAGATGGTGTCCCGGCTGCGCCCTACATGAACTCCAAGAAGAGCTAAACCCAAACATAAAACTACTGTTCAGTCTCAGCCTTACTACAGGATATGTGCCCAAAGAGTGGCATACAGCAACAGTGGTCCCTCTCCATAAAGGTGGTGCCTCAATGGATCCTGGAAACTATCGCCCCATAAGCCTGACTAGCTTGGTCTGCAAAGCTATGGAAAGGATCATCATGGACCTCATAAATAAAGATATTGGGGACCTACAAACGCTGGATCCTACCCAGTTCGGCTTTGTTAAGGGCAGATCCTGCCTCTTAAACCTGGTTGATTTCTTTGAAACAGTCACCAAGGCCATTGACGAGGGGAAGGTGGTCCACACAGCCTACCTGGACCTCGCAAAAGCCTTCGATACAATACCCCACTGGCATTATAGATAAGCTCACCAGCTTAAATATAAACCCCTATGTCACTAGATGGATTGCAAACTGGCTCAAGGACAGAATCCACATGGTTAGAATTGCTGGAGCCATGTCAGACTCCAAACCAGTTACAAGTGGTGTCCCACAAGGCTCAGTCCTGGGACCTCTCTTGTTCGGTATATATTTCTCGGAGGTACAGGCCAACACGGAAGGACTGTGGCTGACCAAGTTCGCAGATGACTGCAAACTGGGCGCCATAATCGACTCTTCAGTCGACACAAGCATCCTCCAAAAGGGCCTCAAAGAAACAGACAACTGGTGCCAGAGCCATGGCCTCAAGCTAAATGCCAAAAAGTGTATAGTCATCCCCTTTGGCAAAAACAAAGTGCCCACAAATTACCACATAGGTGGTAATCCATTAAGTACAGAAGAAGTAATTAGGGACCTGGGGACACAAGTTGATAGCAATCTCTCATTTGACAACCACGTGGCCAAAGTGGTTAGAAAAACATTTTATATAGCCCACCTAATCATGAAGGGATTTCACATCTAGATCAGGGGACGTCATCGTGCCTCTTTACTCATCCCTCATCAGGCCCATAATTGAGTACAATGTCCCTTTTGGGATGTACCTTAGCAGACACCTGCAGCAACTGGAAAGACCCCAAAAGTACCTCATCAAGAGGATCAAAGGGCTCAAACAGATGCCATATGCTGCCCGGTTAAAGAAACTCCAGCTCTACTCAGTGGCATACCGCCTGTTCAAAGGCGATCTGTGCCTGACATATAAAGCCATGTCCAACCCGGAATTAATGGACATGCTGCACCTCAGAAAATCCAAATCCCATCGAGCTACGCGCTCGAGAGACTTGAACCTCAGCACTGAAATAAATAGGACATGCTGGAGGGACAGATTCATAACCCAGAGGCTCCCTTCACTCTGGAATAAAATCCCAGTCCAGGTTAGGCAGAGTCCCTCATTGACTCTCTTCATGAGGAATCTTGATGAGTGGATGGGGGATCGTAGGTTTACCCCGGGTATCACTTCTGTGTCACTGTTAGACAGAGGCACAGTATACAACCTCGAAAAAGAGCATAGCAAAATAAATTTAAAATGGGTGGCGAAAGCCAAACACATTCTGGCTAGGCTTATAAATGCCCTAGGGCAGATAGCCTAGTATGAACCTAATTACCCCTTCCGCTTTCCCAATTCTTTTGCATTTTAGTGTTACTATCCCCCCTCTTCTTGACCTCTGCTACAATACTTCTGTACATCAGCCACCCTCCTTCTCTTCTAGCCAAAACTACTCCTTGACTTCTGTAAACATTTAACATTTCTCCTCTGTTTCAATTACAGCACCTGACTAATTGTACACAGTCTGCAGACTTCCAAAACTGCTTGAACCAGTTTTCTCTCTCCTTGGATCTCATCCTCTCAAACCTCCATAAATTCTAGTCTTCTATCAAGCCCTACCAATATGTACCCTCCAGTGCATGTGTTCATACTTGTCTCAACTTTATTATAAAGAGAACTCATCCACCTTATTCCATTTTACCTATCACTGGGTCTCATCCTCTCCCACCCATGATCCTCTGTACCAAGTGTATAGATATCAAATGCCTTCTAAAATCCAGCATTCCTTATTCTTCCCATCTAACCTCAGTCCCTAATCTAGTTGTCCCTATTCAACTACTCTTTTCTCCAATACAAAATTCTCACACCCTCACTGTATTTTATTGGGATGACAGTGCTACATGTCCTCCTAAATATATGAGAGAGAATCATGCTCTTCAGTATACAAGAGTTTGACTAACTCCACCCAACTCCTATTCCAAACATATACTCCCAATTTATACAAACACTTTTCAAATATCTAACTCAAAGCTTCTCAACCATCCCCATTTCCATTAATCCCATAAAATATAATAGCACCCTCCAATGGTTGGCTTGAAGACCAACACTTCAGAAAACATGCAGTAGTTTATCCAATCTAGTTGCAAGAATCCTCACAAAGATGTTCACGTTCAGGTTAGAGAGAGATGTCTGCCAATAATTTACTACATCTTCTCTATACCCTTTACATTTATATAGCAAAACCTTCATAGAAATGCATGTTGACATCATATGTGGGGCATTCCTCACCTCCCCCCAACTTTATATATAGCAACTCCAGGGTTCCGTAACTGACAAGGGATGAAAGTAGTGCTGGCAAAGGTTCCTTGATCTGATCTTTTCTAAAGCTATGAGCAATGAATTTAAAGGAACCACCACTGTAGTTGCATACATGCCATGCTGGGGTTACACCCTTCTTGAATAGCTTCATTAAAAACCTTCATCAGATCCTCTAGCATCTGCATGTGAACTCGATGTTCACTGGGTATTCATCCAGTCCCCCTACTTTTCCTCCCTACACATAACTAATAGCTTCACTCACCTCCATTACATCAATATTGCAATTCATCTCCTCCTTTATCTCTCACAACCCCCCCCCCCCCACTGAACCTCTTTCTAGTACATAAATCCTAATAAACAAAACTCTTCATTTATCTCAGTGGACTCGTAGATCATACAACATTCCTGTCTCTTGCCTTTCTTGCTCATGCATTTTTCCTTCCAATATTTAATCTTACATGCCAACAGTTTTGTAACGGTTTCTCCCTTAATGCACTATCCCATGCCTTTTCTGGTCATCTCACTTTCACCCAAGCCTACTCTGCTGATACTTCTTACTAAACTTGCATGTCTCACTGTCTGTTGAAGTTCTTTTAATTGAAGATTCCTTCTCACACTTTTCTCCTTTCCTTTGTTTGAAAATCTCACCCTCCACGTCATTTTTAACCCATACCACTCTACTCTCCTTACACTCCTCCCTAATGCCCCACATCTGTAAAACTTTTTAAACCATTTCTTTTATCCATTTAATTTGTGATTCCATCCTCCATCTCCATTCATTTTTATCTTCTTCTACCCAATCAATACTCATCACTTGTCCAAGATGCCCCTTTCCATCCGGTGCACATCCTGCATTGCCTGTAAAATGATTCTGTCCACTAATAATGTATCTATCCTGCTTGACTACCATCCCTAGAAAACATAAAAATCTTCTACTCTCACGGAGCTCCAGGCAAATATCAACTACCTGTACCCCACACTTTCCCTACAGAAGTCTATATCCCCAAATAACCTCTGTCTCTCTCTCTCTCTCTGTGGTTCTCCCTTGATAATCCTAACCCCCACCTGTCAGACTTTCTGAATCAAGTCAAAACATTCCTTCAGAAATTACTCTGTCAGAGTTCAACCCATAAAAGAAACATAAAGCACTGCTCTTTCTTATTTTAATTCACTGTTCCAGCATCAACATATTTTCCTCTTCTACCACCACTTTTCCATCCACTTCTTTTTCTACTTCTTCACAACCTTTGAACCCCCTTCTTGCTTCATTTCACACTACTGATCACTGCCCAAAGAAACCCCTCCTCCAGTTCCCCTACTTTCCTATTCTTAATCTTCGTCTCCTGCAAGTAAACAATCCCTATCCCTTCTCTTGCCAACTTTGCTAATACCAGCTCTGTTTCAATAGGGCTGTTGATCCCTTACCACATTCTAACTAGGTACCAATCTGCAACCTCTCCCTCCCCCCTGCACTTTGCAATCACATACTGACTTTCTGCAGCTAGGCCTAACTGGCCCTTGGGTGAGATCATAAGACCCATCCATAACCCCCTAACAGCAGGCCACAGTGCCAGTCACTAGCAGCAGCCAGAATCAGCAGTGATAAATTATGTTAGATTTAACCCTCCAGCTTGCCTACCACTTCTGCTTCTTTTACACTGCCATCCCTCATAGTCACCACATATACCTTCTATCAGATCTCCCCTTCTACCATCCCCTTGTTGGCCAATTTGGATTATACCTCACTGCAATCACAATTTCCACCTTTATACCTCAATTTATAGCTTCCTCACTTCAAGGGTTATTCTGCATCTTCTCAAGAGAATGCTGCTAGCTTCCTTTACTCACTTGCCACAATCTTACCTCACCTAGTCAAGGACAATTTAATAAATCCACACCTTTCAAAAGATGAATCTACTCCACCTAATATATGGTCTTGAATTTAATCCCACTTTACTCAAAAGCCCCAAAAGAATCCTGTACACAATATTCAGAGCCATAGCTGGCTCACTTGGCAGTTGGTGCTGCTCCCTTTCCTGGCACTCCACAACAGTACACTGAGGAACAAAAAGGGTTTGATCTCCAATCTAGCACTCCTCCCCTGTGCAGCACTGGGTCTTACTAAAAAGTAGGTTTGTTTTACAATTCTGGCACTCCTAAATTCCTTTCATTAAAAAATGGATCTTGTCAATCGTGCCCCCTAACACCTTGCACCCAAGGTGGTACACTTCTGACATTATGATATCCCTGGATATTCTTCCTTCCACTTACATAACCCATGTAAATATTTATGATAGGCAAGTACAAGGCAATCAGTCTGCAGACTGATTACAGCTCTACCCAAAATAGCCCATTCAAAAGTTAATTCTAGCCACAAGGGGAACACAAGATAGACCAAGGGAGAATTCAAGGCTGCCCATCCAGTTATCCAGGTTTACCTTGATGGTGGCAAGGGTACTACCATCGTTTGACATGTAATAGAAGTTTGCTCCAGAGGTGAGGGATACATTTTGGATATGCATCTATCTCACCAATGTGTTTTATTTATCAGTTGATGAAGTTTTAATTCTTTTAACCAGCTATATGAGGTAGAAGGTTGGATCTTCGTTGGCTCGAAGGGGTAGACAAAGATCTCCAAGGAAGAGTCTAAGAGACTGAGTAAAGAGTGTGTGCAGCCTGTCCTAATAACTAAGAGTGTTGAGACCACTGATCTTTTTTAGTTAAGAAATTCCTACGGTTTCTCAAACTGAGTGGTATGCTTAGACAAATATATGCCAAAAGGTGTGTTATATTCAATAATGAGTCTGATAAAATATGAGTAAAGAGGAACTAAGACTTCTTTTGATCTGGTCAAGATGCCTTTGGAAATCTGATGAGCTAAACAGAAGCTTTCTGAACCAATGTGGAGACATGATGGTCGAACAAGGAATTATCAACAAGAGTGCCTAGATCCCTTACATCAGTGTCTGGAGTGGTACATTCCTGCTAAATGGGATGTGAAAATGTTTTGTTTACCAAAATGAACTATGCTACATTTTTCTAATTTAATTTGAAGCTACTGTCCTTGCACCAATTGTTAACATGGTCTAAACCATGTTGGAGCAATTAAGAGTCAGGGGAAGATCAAATGATATCCAGATCGCAACTGCCTGCAAATATTGATAACTAGATGACAGAAGCTTTAGCCTGAAAGTCTGAGAAGTAGATGCCAAATAGGAGAGGGACCAACACTAAGCCCTACAGTACCCATGGCAATTATCCCCCACATCATTACATTTAGATTTGAAAAACACAGCTCATGCCTCTAGTACCTTTTTTGTTCATTTATTATCATTTTGCTGAGCTTGAATGTCAAACACCAACCAGTAATGCACTCATCACTTTGTTTTGCTGATGTTCCCCTTACATGCACAGTTACCAGCAGTTTTCTACATTGCTGCTGTTCTGCTTTGACTCTATAGCTCCCGCTACCACCTTTTTGATTTTTCAGTCCAGTCCTTGAAAACATCAGATTACAATTCCTTTACCACTTACACTCCAAAAGAGGCTTTTTACATTACTGTTCAGTTTTCATTGAGAATGTGTAGATTCATGTGGGAGCACGGCAAAATGAGTTACATTACTTTCATTCTATAATTTACCAGTTAGCCAGTGTTCTTACTTGTTTCCCATAGATCAGCACAGTACATCTTCATGAGTGCCCAGAATCTACTTTTGGCTGCTCTCCACCAACTTTCATGCCACTTACTTCTGTAAGCTTCATCTGTTCTGCTTTACTTCTTGCTTTAAAGATACGATCATCCACCTTGCACTTCCACAGAATGTTATCCCACAAGCAGACATCAGGACAAACAAAAAACTACAAAAGGCAGAATGTAAACATAGTACCTCTAGACAAACAAATCCTGAACTCTCACTACATGCCCTGAAGTCATACCTGTCAAAATATTGTTTCACATTAAACCTTCATATAAAATTTTCCAAAGTTGACATAAACAGTATCTTTCTTTATAAATAAATCCCCTAAACAGCCAAAATAAAAATAGTGGTCCCAGACAGGAAACAGACACTAAAAGAAATACTGTTTTTCTTAAAGGGACATCTTATTTTCAAAACAAAAGTAAAAACCCTTTTGTTATATACATATTAAAATACATAATAAATAATTACATTTTCTGTGAGCAATGATTCTCCCAAAGGGGATTCGTCAGCCAGAAAGGAGCAGCTGAAGCTTCTTTGTGAAGCCTCTGAGCTGATTCTTCATGAAGCGGCAATAAACTACTGAAGATTTTTCACTCTGCCTGCTGACTTTGGCTGTCCAATCAGCAGTCAGAGGGGAAGTGAGGGAAGTAGGAAGAGCTTCTGGAAGCTAGCCGGTTATTCTGTCTTCGGCAAGACACATCCCATATAGCCTGAAGGCTACTGCAGCAGTGGGTATGATGAACCTCAAACCATGCACAACAATGCTCGAGAGGAGAGAGGTTTAAGGGATGGAAAGAACTGGGCAGTTTATGTAATGCCAGAGTGAAAGATAATTAAAAAAAAATATGTATACATACTTCATGAAAACTATGAAAAATATTACTATGGTTTGTTTCCTTTTCTATTAATGTTTGTGCACCTATGTTGTTTCAAATGTGATTTAATAAAGAAATTAAAAAACAACTATTAGAGAATGTGACAAAAAAAGCATCTCTAGAATATGGGGGAGACCACAATATAAATCTTTCCGCTTGAATGGATTAAATCACGTAGACTGACAAGTATTGGGCACCATCCAGACCAGAGAGATACCTGGGCGAGCCTCACACATGCAGTAGGCGGGAAAAGCCATTGCTGTGGACATAAACTTTAGGAGTACAAGTTCATTTGGAATAGTTAGCCTTCTTTGCTAGGGGAATTCAAAATACTCAAAATAAACAAATAAAAGAACTGCAGAAGTAACATGAAAAACTAACTATGAACTATAATTAAAATCAAAAGGAAAATGTCCTTTATTGATATTTCTCATGAGACCTTCCACAGAAAATTCCAATAAAATAAATGTACAGTTATGGAGACATGCAACCCTCCCTTGAGATGGAATTTGTGAACACATGAGGTACAGAAGGCAAATTAAATTGCAAAACATGAACCTGATGTGTAATGAACACGAAAGAGGTGCATATAAATATTTGGTCATCTAGGGAATTCAATCTGCCACCTTCTTCTGAGTAACTGAAAAGGAGATTCCCCTAACAGCAACCAACATGATTTAAGTAATGCATGAATGTACTTAATTTTATGAAGAGTAATCATGCCTCTCAACTTCTTTTCTCAAGAATTCTTTACAAAAGCTAAAAATATTTTTTTTTGGGGGGGGGGGGGGGGACAAATGCCCAAAATAAAGGACAATTTTAAATATCACTCTAATTCGCTTAAAAAAGTTTAATACACAGCATGTTTTTGCATCAGGACACATTTTCTAAACAAGAAATATGAAACTCTGGTATTACTGGCTAACTGTAATCCTCAGTAACTTGCCAGAAAAATAAAACATTTTATTAGGGACAGAGGAAAAATATAAAGGGGACGTTCAACAAAATGCAGGGAAGTTGAGAAACACAAGTGTTATTTATCAAATATCCTCCCTCTCATGTTCCCCTCCCAACACTGACTGCACTGACAAATGTTTATACAGATGACTACATCTGTGGGAGTGAATGCAAGTTCTGAGAAACTACAACCTAAGTCAGCATTACATTATCTTATTGTTGTTTGTCTTTCGGCTTTTCCCGGTTAGGGGTCGCCACAGCGGAACTCCGGTCCGCTAATAACTGGCAGTTGGTTTTTATGGTGTTAAGTTGCCAGCCCGACGCCCAACCTTCAATGAAGGCACGCCCATTCAAAGCATGTCTTTTGAACGCTCACTCGACCGCGGGGAGGACATGCAGACTCCACACAGAAGGCCCTTCCAACCCAAGCCGAGAATCGAATGGGAAAACCTCTTGCTGTGAGGCAACAATGCTACCGCTGCACCACCGCGGAAGTCTTCGTGGTGCAGTGGTAGCGTTGTTGCCTCAGAGCAAGAGGTTCTCCCGTTCGATTCTCGGCTGGAGTGTGGGGAGTACCTCCTGTGTGGAGTCTGCATGTCCTCCCCGCAGTTGGATGGGCGTTTGAAAGATATGCGTAAATGGGCGTGCCTTCGTTGAAGGTTGAACATCGAGCTGGCATCTCGTGTTTGTGAAAGTCTACTGTCAATCATTAGCAGACCGGAGTTCCGCTGTGGCAACCCCTAACTGGGAAAAAGCCAAAAGACAAACAACAACAACAACCTGGTTTAAAATCTTTAACTACTGGTGGCATGAAGGGCACATAGTCTGTCAGTTTTCAAACATTCTGGTGATTTAAATAGGTTTTTATCTTATATAGTGTTTATATAATTATGGTATTGTGCCTGGTAACCCCAAACCTAGAATCAAGGACTTCGTGAAGAAAGGCCTACACCTAAACCAACAAACTGACACCCCAAAGAAGGAGAAGATATGTTTGGAGTCACACAAAGTAGTACAAGAGTCTCAAGGGGCAAGTTCCAGGTCTTTCAATGAGGAAAGTGCAGTACTGCACCCTTAACAGATACACTCACACTACATACAAACATTTACTGCAATCTCAGGTCATGGCACTACCTCATACGTTTAAATAAGAAATACTAACTAATGTTTATGCCTCTTTACAATTGTTTATTTGCTGACAATTAAAATTCTCCTTTTTTAACTTGTGTATTGCAGAATTACTGCCTTTTGCTTGCTTTAGCAGTAAAGTAATTGTCTACCTCTTCCCCAAGTACATGACAAGACATTCTTACAACATGATTTTCATGCCAGTTAAAATGCTGTCCTGCTACATGCTGTTCAGCATTTTATTTAAATGAATTCCAGCAAATTTGAAAATTCTGTCATCCATAGAAATTTAAATTGCATGTGACGGTCAAGACATCAAACTACTAGACCAACTAAATAGAAAGACTTTAATAATAACAGCTGGAATACATTTCAAAGCTGCAGCACCAGCCAGAATCATTTAGGTATAAACCTATTTGCTGAACTGCTGTCACAACTCTTATTTTATATTTTCTGCTTAGCAAGATATCCAGTTGCAATTTCCCCCCTAAAATTATTCCAACCATAGTAGAACTTTGAACAGGTGTATGCATGCTGATAACACAGATATGTCTATCGCTTGCTACCAGCACAGAACATTAATACAAACTGGAAGGAAATACTTGATAAAAACTCTGTCTGTATGAATAATGATGTATAGGGATCAGTGCAGTGTGGTTAGTAAATTAAAAGCTGGAACAGCAAATGAACATACGTAGCAACTTTGTACGAAGTGCAATAATCAGCAAGCTACATTTTTCCCCAAGGTGCAGCATATTTACACACAAAAGCAAATAGGTCAAGAAGGTACTTGTGTAGGAAATACAGTCACGAAGAAAATAGACAATTTGATCAAAACCAGAAGGAAGTCTTAGATGTAATACATACATTTATGACATACAGGTTCAGCTGATTTCTATTCCAAACTGAACATTCAAAAGTAAAAATTGTTTGAGAGTTTTAAGACATTAAGATTTAATGCCATCTAAAGTAGGTGTTTAATAGTATCCAACATCAGCAAAGAAATTATTCTAACCCCTTGGTGCAGGATGACAGACTGCTCTACAGCTGCACTCCACATGAGATTTCCAGCACCACAGGACTTTCAGTGGTTCTCAGGACTGTCATCCATTAAGTACATAAATCACATTAAAACACAGTACACTGTAAACAAAATCCCATGCCACAGTACTGTAGGGCAACAGCTTGTCAAAAGTGTGCTGTGTGTGTCACTGTGTTGGTGGTGAGTTTTGTGGGCCTACAGTATAAAGGAAACACAGAAATGACTATTATTACCAAGAAAAGGATGACCAGCATTCTCACTCCATGTAAAGCACTTTTACGGAGTAAAAACTCAGGAAAAAAATGAAAAACTGTTGATACCTAAGGGCCTCCCCCCCCTTTTTTTTTTTTTGAGGACAGAAAGATTGAATGGAACTTGTTTAATGAATCATGCAACACGGCTTTTCCCTTTAATACAGTTTTCATACACTTTATAAGACTTTGATCCTGCAAAAGTCTTTTTCAAAGTCACAGCTATGTTGCTGTCAAGCACTAGTAACACAGCTACTTTGTATCAGATAACTGACACACAGAAAGAAGTTATGGATTACAAGGTGAGTGCATTTCTTAAAAAAATGAGGAGTAAACATCCTAAGAGAGAATTTTTTTTTTTCAAATAGTATTTTATTATTTTGTACAGGAAGTATCAAACAATGAATAATCGGATATACAAAAAATTCAGAAACAATACAAGCATGGTTTCAATACATTTCTTAACACTGCACAGCCCTCCAAATCACAACTATATACAAATATACAGACAGTGCTACTGCAGTCATGAACAGGGAGCCAAGCTGGCTCCAGTGAGTACCTTGGTAACTAATTCAAGAGGAAGGAACACATTCATGAATGAGAAAAAAAAAAAAAAAAAAAAAAAAAAAACAACAGTAAAGGCAATGCCTAAGCTGAAAATTACAATAGTTCTGTTGGGTACAAATCAAGGATAATAAATTGCTCCTTCCGACACTTGATTAATCCCCCAGAATGAGGTCAATAAACTTTGGTGCTCCCTTAAAGTGCGCTTAGAGAAAACAGGTTATCAAAAGTTAACCCTATCTTGGGAACTAGCTGTCCTACATTTTTCAGAACTTAGAATATCTAAACTGAAGTATCACATCCTTATTACCCTTCGTTTACTATCAAATTTTACATAACCAAAAACTGGATGGACCGCACCAAATTATCTTGGAATGGATTTAGGAATCTGGCAATTTAAGTACATATCCTCACAAAATATTTTCACAGGAAACCCTAAGCGAGAACTTGTTCTGCAATACTACAAGACCAGACCGTGCTAGCAGTTAATTCATGGTTACCTGCCAACATTTAATAACTCTACTAGGTGACTTCTACCGAATGTAGCTGCCTTCTTGGACAGACCATCTAAATTTCAGTAAGCAGTGGCACAAGTGAGCAAGTTTTACTTAGATGAAGATTACCATCATGGCACTTATCTCAGTATACTTTCATCATGAAGGCTCAGAGGTCACATTAAAAAAACAAGGCTCCTGATGTTGTGTAACTTCATTACTTTTATGTTTACTATAAAAAAAGCTAACCCAGCAGTAGCAACATAACAAACAGCTCTTACGAATACGGACTGTGTGAATATACTACTATTACAGCTTCACAGTTTAAACAGGATTAAATAGGAGTTATGTACTTACCATAACTTGGCATCTGTGTTGTCCATTTTCATTCTTCCTCACTGATGCGTTTCAAACCAGACCTCAGATCCGATTCGGCTGCATTTCCAAGACTCGGATTCGAGTCTCGAACTCCTTCCTCTTCCTATAATGCACCACACATTCCATAACTCCTCAGATTCCGTTTACTGCCTTACTGCCCACAGAATTATAGGGACAGGACAGATAAAGAAAGTTTGGGGCCCAAACCTGGAACCTGAGGGTTACAAATCCATCGATACATCTTCTAGAAAAGACAAAGACAGGAGGATGGATGGTAGGGAAGTGAGGAAGAATGAAAATGGATAACACAGATGCCAAGTTATGGTAAGTACATAACTTCTATATATGATGTTGTCCTTTTCATTCTTCCTCACTGATGGCTCAGAGTCCCCAGCTACACAAGTCTTGGGGAGCCTTCACAGAAGGATATGCCGGAGCACTGTCAAGCCAAAAGATGCCCTGCTTCTGGAGACAATGTCCAATTTGTAATGTGTAACAAAGGTATGGGTATTTGACCAATTGGCTGCAGCACAAATATCATCAAATTGAGGTTCTAGAAGAAAAGGCAGATGATGTAGCCATACACCTGGTAGAGTGGGCCCTAGCAGCATGAGGCAATTCTACACCTTTCATGGAATAAATGAGAGACACACAATCAGTAATCCATTTGGCCAAAGTAAGTTTGGAGACTACTTGATCTAAATGGTTAGGAGAGAAGGATGGAAGAGTGGAGTCCCTGCAAGTACGGCAAGTGCATGGCTCAAAAAAACTCAAAGTAGTTCAAAAAAAACAAAAGCCAGCACATAGTGGTGTGCATAAGATAATAATCCTTTATTAAATGATTAAATCATGGCAAAAACAGACTGGTTTTGGCAATTTAAATAAGCCTTCATCAGTGCAAGAAAAAACACATACCAAATGGCCTTATATACTAAAAGATTAGAGAAATACTCCTGGGGATTGGCTGGCTACAAGTGTTCATTAAGCCCAGATGGGAACAAACCACCCACCTTAATGATCCACTTTTTTTTCTTTACTTTGCCTCATATGCAACAACCAGTACACGTTTCAAAATATGGTCCTCAAAGATATACATTTTCACTTTCGTGAAATGGGGATTATGCCCCACAACCTCTCAAAGATTGAACAACAGGTCTTGTCAAATTTACAACAGAACAAAAATTTGATCATTTTACCAGCAAACAAGAGTAGGGCCGTAGTCATCATGGACTGGACAAAGTATGATGCAGAGGCCCACAGATAGTTGAATGATAGGAGGTACTATATGAATATGCCTCTGGATCCTACCCCCAGACTTAAACAGATTGATGAATATCTTTTATTAGCTCAGGAAGAAGGCATTATCTCAGGGACCACCTTACACCATCTGACTGCTCCTGACCCCAAACATCAGTACTTATATTTATTACCTAAAATACACAAATCCCAACATGACCCCCTTGGCAGACCCATTGTTTCTGGAAGGGGTTCCCTTACCGAACCATTATCACAATTTTTGACACAATATCTTCGGCCACTCTTGAAACATGTTAGATCTCGAATTCAAGACACCACTGAATTCCTACAAATCATTTCATATACGCAAATTGAGCAAGGTTAACATTCCCCATTGGGCAGGGCAACAGGCTCTAGAATATTGGTTATTCAATGCGGAATTATATCCACCGGGGTTTAACACCTTTCTCATTTGCCTTGCTGAACATATACTCACTAAAAACATTTTCTATTATCAAGACAAGTGTTTTTGGCAAACATAGGGCACCGCCATGGGGGCATCCTTTGCCCCCATTTATGCAGGCCTCTTCATGGTGTTTGTGGAGGAACAACTTTGACTCCACCCATAATCTATTTCTTGATGAACTAGATATATGGCGATGCTACCTAGACAATTGTTGGATGGTCTGGTGGGCTGATGTGGCCTACTTATAGGAGTTCATGGAATATATTAATGGGAATAACTGGGGCATAGAATTTATAGTGAATCATCATTCAGAACAAATCACATCTTTGGATGTTTGGGTCATGAGGAACAGGGACTATACATTGGACACTCATGTTTACCGAAATATCCACAGTATAGTCCTTTGTTGCACGCATCCAGCTTTCACCCACCACACATCACATGAAACATCCCCAAATCACAATTTCTCCATATCAAATGGATTTCTTCCCATCCTGACAGATATGAACATTACAAAAAGGACCTTATAAATAGGTTTCAGGCCCGTGGATACAAAACAGGGACTATTTTTACGGCCAGCAACTGGGCATCCTCAATGAACAGACAAGACCTTATGGTCTACAAAGAAAAATGGTTACAGGGCCAATTTGAAATCAGATTGGTAACCACTTATGGAAGCAATACGAACACATTGTTGAATATTATCAACATACATTGGAAAATACTTCTGGTGAATCATAAACTATCTCAGATATTACAGGACAAATACCTTTTTTCTTATCGGAAAGGCAAAACTCTTGAAGAACATTTTAATCATTACAAACATGGTTCCACCAGCACGGGCTCAAAATCTGAAGTCACTGTAACAGGGGGACCTTTTGCATGGCTGTATCCCCTGTGGACATTGTGTACATTGTGTCAGGATGGTTAAAACCAAACAATTTAGTAGCAAGAATACGGGCTTGGTCTTTGACATAAAATTTCTAGCCAACTGAGGTACAGACTGGGTCATATATCTGGCAACATGCACACGCTCAGCCTTTTATACAGGGCAAACTTCGCGACCAGTTAGATTTCGGATAACTGAACACGAGTGACAGCAGGCAGAAAAGAAATAGCAATGCTTTATTTAAACACTCTGGTACACACCTCAGCAAACTTCAGGTTCACCATTATAGATAAAATCTGTGGTGACAAGTCACAAACTTGGCTGGCACAATATACTCAATAATAAAGAAAAAAGTGGATCATTAAGCTGGGTGGTTTGTTCCCATCTGGGCTTAATGAACAAGTGTAGCCAGCCAATCCCCAGGAGTATTTCTCTAATCTTTTGGTATATAAGGGCATTTGGTATGTGTTTTTCCTTACACTGATGAAGGGTTATTTAACTCCATCCGAGGTGCAGCACATTTACACACAATTGCATCTGCGGTTAACACCTACTGACACATCTAGGCATCACATATTGCTTGGTCATATTTTCATCAATAATTCTAAAACTATGCTATGTACAAGGTTTTAAAAGATTTCATTTTAAAGCTTACACAATGGCAGGCTCAACTGTATTAATATCGGGCCTCTGTCTAGTGCAGGTATTAACTGTTTTTATGATATTAATTTATATAGATGTAATTTTCAAATTTCAAATTTTTCTAAATATCTCAACAACCAAGTTACACAGACAGAACTTCTTAACCTCATATGAATGCTTTCAGCTAGCTGAATAAAATGCTGCTGCTAACTTGAGTGGTTGCTGAGATATTGTAAATTTATAAAATATTACAAATGTAATACTGTGAATTATAAAATTTGGTTTAAGACCTAGAACCTAAAGAATATTATCACTATAAAAATAGTTTGTGCTGAACAGTTTGCTATTCATAATTCTTTCATAACCACCATAGTTTCAGAGATATGAACATTTGTTTGAAATGTAAAGACATAATTTGATTCTGTCAAAAGGCTTAGGCTCCGCCCATTTGAAGTTACAGTGCAAAGTTCCTGAGCTCCATTTGAGTGAATGAGTTAAATTGCCGAAACCGGTCTGCTTTTGCCATGATTTAATCATTTAATAAAGGATTATTATCTTATGCACACCATTAAGTGCTGGCTTTTGGTGTTTTGAACTACTAGGAGAGAAGGATGGAAACAGTTGATCAGACTTCCTGTACTTTTTTGTTCTGTGAAGGTAAAAACGTAGTTGTCTACGAACATCAAGGAGATGTAAAGTACAGTTGTGTACACTTACCATAAATGTAAATGTTTGAGTGTATTCACTGTTGCAGTCATCACATTTGGGTTATCTGCTTGCAGTAGCCCTCAGACGGCCTGATTATCAAAGTCTTCGGTCCTGTGTCGGTTGCTGTCTTATCTTCCATTACTTCAGGTAGTCAGGGGTATAAAGCATGCAGCTGACGCCATTACATCAGTTTTTCTTGCCCCAGATGTCATGTGCCCCCATAATAGGAAGCAATTATATACAAGGTTAAACCTCCAACAAAAAAGCAAATACACAAAAAAGCTTTAAGCATAGTAAACAAGTACAGAGGTATAGATAATAGAAATCAGGGGGCTGGAGGGAGGGTAACCAGGACTGCAACAGTGGATACATTCGAACATCTACAATTATGGTAAGTGTACACAACTGTACTATGTTCTTCGTGTTTCACTGTTGCAGTCATCACATTTGGGTAGATTCCCAAAGCTAAAGATGGGAGGAGGTAATTAGATAGAATTAGGAACAGCTATAAGGCCCTGCAAGACTGCAGTGGCAAAACAAGCTCTGGATTTAGAAAAATTGGCAAGTGGTAATGCTTGGTGAAGGTATGTACAGAACTCCAGATAGCAGCTTCTAGGATGTCCCTGGTAGGGACACCTCTGAGAAAGGCTGTAGAGGTAGATGCAGCCGTGGTAGAACGTGGTCTTATCCCTTGTAGGGTAGGTTTTCCAAGGTGCTTACAGCAGAAATTAATGCAATGGCCTATCCATTTTGAAATAGTTTGCTTTGAAATAGCCTTCCCCTCTGCCCTGCAGCAAATGCAACCAGCAGCAGTTCAGATTTCCTGAGAGGTTTAGTCCTGTCCAAGTAAAATCTAAGTTGTCTGTGCACATCCAAGGAGTGCAGTATTATTCATTCCCCTTTGTTCTGTGGATTAGAAAAGAAGGTTGGCAAATAAATGGACTGATTAAGGGTCACACTGGATACCACCTTGGGCATGAAGGAGGGATTGGTCCTGAGAGACACCCTGTTGGCATGAAAGATGATGAAAGGCTCCACAGCCATGAGGGCCTGTAATTCAGACACCCTTCTTGCTGAAGTGATGAGTAGAAGGAAGGCTGTTTTCCAAGAAAGGAATTTCAACTCTGCATTTGCAGCTGGCTCGAAGGGAGGTAGAGTGAGCTTCTCCAATACAAAGTTAAGGTCCCAGGCTGGAGTAGGAGCTCTCCTGGATGGTCTTAAGTATTTGGCCCCTCTGAGGAATTGCTTCAGCAGTGGATGAGAGAAGAGGGGTGGGTTCTGTATTGTAATGAGCTGAAATGGCTAAGCCATGAATTCTGATGGAGGAAAAGGAAAGGCCCTTGTGAAGCATCTCAGTTAAGTATTGACGAATCTGAGGTAAATTGGGCGCTGCTGTGCCCATCCCTTGAGTTTGGCTCCAGGAACAGAATCTTTTCCATTTTTCAGCATATGATTTTCTAGTACTAGGCCTCTTTGCCGCCAGAATGACATCCATCACTTGCTTAATGAGGGATGGGAACAGAGAGATCAGGTAATTAGCCATGCTGCCAGGTTTAGGGTTTGAAGCTGTGGGTGCAGAATCTGGCCCTCCTGCTGAGACAGCAGAGCAGGGGTCTGGGGTAGGTGCCATCAGTGACACACTGCGCAACAGGGGGTACACCAGTGTTGGCGTGACCAGTCTTGTGCAATCAGTATTGTCCTTGGTTTGCCCTGTTTGATCTTTAGTAGTACCTTGGAGAGGAGAGGCAAAGGGGGAAAGGCATAAACGGATGTTTTTTCCAGGTGAAGGACAGGGCATCCACTTTCCAAGCTTGTTTGTGGGGAGTCCTTGTGCAGCATTTGTCCAATTGGTAGTTCTGGGGGGAGGAAAACAGGTCTATCTCTGGGCTCCCCCACTGGTTTCTCAACATGTTGAATATCTTTGGTTCCAGTTTCCACTCGTGTGGGTCCATGAGATTTCTGCTTAGGTTGTCTGCCAATGTATTTAGCTTTCCTGGCAGGAACTGAGCCTGTAGGTGCACTTGGTAGCTCAAGGCACTGTTCCACAGAGCCATGGCTAGTCTGCAGAGAAGTTATGAGTGGGTTCTCCCCTGCTTGTTTATGTACCACATGACAGTGGTGTTGTCCGTCTTTACCAATAATTGTCCTGGAAGAATGTGGTCCTTGAAGGCTGTTAGATCATACTGTACAGCTAACATTTCTTTTTGATTGATATGCAGGTGCATTTGACTTGGGTTCCATTTGCCCTGAATGCACTGCCCTGCCAAGTGAGACCCCCCCCATTCATAGCCTAATGCATCTGTTGTTAGGGTTTGGGCGGCAGGGGGTAGAGTGAATGGCAGTCCACTGTTTTGGTGGCATGCCTCTGCCCACCAAAGGAACTAACTGTAGACAAGGTATGATAGGAATCATTGATTCTAGATCCTGAGAATGTTGACACCATAGGCTTTTTAGATACAACTGTAGTTTCCTCATATGCAGTCTTGCATATGGAATCAGTAGAATGCAAGAGGCCAAGAACTCCAGGGCTTGCAGAATTTGCAGAATCTGCAGATAGTTGGGTGTTTGTGGCCAGTAGTTTGAAGTAGACTGTCAAATGAACTTTTTTTCTCTGGTGTGAGGTCATCTGGGAAGTTGTATTCAAGCTTGCTCCCAGGAATACAATTTGTTGGCAGGGTACAAGATGTGATTTCTTTTCGGTTATGGTGTACCCCAGAGAAGTTAGCAATTTCTTTACAAATGCCAAATGATTTAATAGTATGTCCTGGTTTTCTCCCTGAATTAGACAACTGTCCAGGTATGGGTATATCTGAATATTTCTTTGCCTGCAAAATACAATGACTGGAGCTAGGCACTTTGTGAATACCCTGGGCGCAGTAGATAAGTCAAAGGGCAGTGCAGAGAACTGATAGCGCGTGTAGCCTGCTCTGAAGCATAGTATCTTCTGCAAGATTCCCTTATTGGGATGTGCAGGTAGGCTTCCTTTAAATCCAGTGTTGCCAACCAAGCGTCTTTGCCTAGCATGAGAAGCAGCTTTTGAAGAGTTAGCATCTTGAATTTTGGAATTACCAAAAATGTGTTTAGGATAGACAGATCCTGGATAGGACACCAGGAATTGTCTTTTCTGGGTATCAGGAAAATTCTTGAGTAGAAGCCTTGCCCCCATTCTTCTTCTTCTGGAACAGGTTAAATAGCCCTGATGCTTAAGATGGAGAACTTGCTTTTGAGCCTCTACCCACTGATTTGGGGATAGGCCTGGCTAGCCATTTGGGGTTGGTAAGGAGTGGAAGTGGAATCTGTATCCTTGGGAATCTATATTTAAAACCCATTTGTCCTGGGTAAGGAGTTCCCAATTCTTTACATGCAGGGCAATCTTTCCCCCTAAGTCAGTTGAGCAAGGCTTGAAAGGTTTAAAGTTAAGTCATTGAGACAATTTACCATAGGGGGAGTCTTACTACTCCCTGCTTTGGAAGTGGGAGCACCCCACTGCTTAGGCCTGTGAGTACCTTGGGACTGCAGCCTGGGTGTTCTGCTGGTTCTGGGTTTGGACTGAGAAGGCCTGGAAGAGGCAGGAAAGGACCAATTCTAGAGGGCCAATGCCTACTAAATCTGGGAGGTTGTACTTGCAGGAAATCTTTAACAGTCTGCACAGATTTAGCTTTTTCCTCTATCTTTTTAACTACTACTTCTACTTTGTTGCCAAACAGGTGGTCTTGATTTAAGGGAGCATCCAGTAATTTAGCTTTAATGTGATCTGGCAAAGATTGCTCCTTAAGCCAAGCATGCCTTCTAAGTACAGACCCAGTGACAGCAGCCCTGCAAGATGCCTCTAATGAATCAAAACTACATCGCAAAGTATGTTTTCCAACTTGTTTGGCAGAATGCATTAAATCCTGCAATTCTTTATTTTCAGCACAGTCAGGAATCAACATAATTTTCTGTTTAAGCAACCCAATAATATGCTGCTGATACTTTAACATATGAAACTGGCAGTTTAAAGCCCTAATGGCCAAAGTTGCAGAAGAGTATACCTTCTTACCCCATCTATCCAGCGCCCTGGAATCTCTGTCAGAGGGGGTAGGATTTTTGGCAGTAGTAGCCTTAATGCCCTTGGGTCCCAGTGAAATGGCCTCAGGATCCGCAGTAGGATTTTTAAAGAGGAACTTGTGAGAGTCAAGTACCCTGTAATACCTATCAGGTTTTCTGGGAGCAGGAGGTAAAGTGTCAGGGGCCAGGCTAGATTCCGAGAAGGCATCATCTACAATGTCCAGTACAGGAGGGATAGCTAAAGGCCTGTGTTGAGGCAGGAGTAAGAATTCCCTAAGCCTCTTTTTGGAGTCAGAGTAATCCTGGCTTTCCCAGCGGAAATGCTCCTAAGAGTATGCAAAGTTTCACCAAAAGAGAAATCCTCTGGAGGGGAAGCAGAGGGAATGGAGTCCTCTGCATCAGAATCCTCATAAGTAGATAAGGGTAAATCCTGGTCATCAGAGAAAATATGAAGTTATGTACCTACCATAACGTTCCATGTTAGTTGTCTTCTTCTCGCCTTCTTTCTTGCTAGATGGGTTCGGAGCCGATCCTCGGCTCCGACTCGGCCAATACTAAAGCTCAACAGCGAATTCCACCAGTTCGAGGCTCTCCTATATCCCACAATGCTAGGCGGTAACTACTCAGATCTCGTTTGATAGCTAAAACCAAGCAGTTCTGGTCTCCATAGAATGGAGAAGAGAGAAAAGGAACCCACCTCTATATATAAAACTGTGGGTAAAACTACCACAAACATAAAAAGGGAGAATAGAGGTGGTAGATCATGTGGGAAGGAAAAAATCCCAATGGAAGATCCCAAATATTCCTATCGGTCTGTCCAGGCTAGGGAGAAGGAGGGTGGGACGCAAGAAAGAAGGCGAGAATAAGACAACTAACATGGAAGGTTATGGTAGGTACATAACTTCTTAATGTTAAGTTGTCAATCTCGCCTTCATTCTTGCTGGATGGGACCGCGTCCCTAGCACCTATCGGAACAGACTCTTGACAACAGTGGAACCAAAGTTGGCATGGTTTCTGGAGGCCATATCCAATTTGTAATGCAAAACAAAGGTATGAGGAGAAGCCCATGTGGCTGCTGCACAAATGGAATCTATTGGCAGCCTGTCCTGAAAAGCTACAGATGTAGCTAATGCCCTAGTTGAATGAGCTCTAGGTCTTGAAGGCAGTTTTTGATGTCCGATTTCATAGATGAAGGTAATTATAGAGGTAAGCCATGAAAGGGACACTTTAGTAACTGGAAGGCCCAATTTCCCTTCCGCATAAGACAGGAAAAGCTGATCAGATTTCCTGAACTGTTTAGTCCTGTCTAAATAATATCTAAGTTGGCAGTGAACATCTAGAAAATGTAACTTTTGTTCTGACCTGTTGGAATAATCAGGGAAGAAGACGGGGAGATCAATCGTCTGGTTTAGGTTTGCCTCTGAGGAAACCTTAGGCAAGAACGACGGATTAGTCCGGAGGGACACCCTGTCTTTATGGAAAACTAAGTAAGGAGGACGACTGGAAAGAGCATGAAGTTCAGATACCCTTCTAGCTGAAGTTATGGCAACTAGAAAAAGTGTTTTCCATGAGAGCAACTTAAGAGGGCATGAAGCCGCTGGTTCGAAGGGGGGGAGAATCAAGGATGCTAGGACCAAATTCAAGTCCCATTGAGGTGGGGGATCTTTGATTGGGGGCTTGAGCAGAAAAACACCTCTTAAAAAGGCTTTGCAGAGCTTATGGGACATGATACTGGAGTCTGAGACACCTACATGAAAGTTAGATATAGCAGCTAGTTGTACTCTAATGGTAGATGAGGAAGAGCCTAAATGAAAGAGCTCTGCCAGAAAGTCTAGGATAGACTGGATAGGTGCAGTGAAGGGGTCTATATTTTTTGATGCTGCCCAGAAGGAAAAACGTTTCCACTTACTATTATAAATCTTCCTGGTAGAAGACTTGTGAGAGGCTATCAGGATGTTACGGACCGAATGAGAGATTAAGGGAAGCCTGGCTAGGGTAGGAATCAGAGAAACCATGCTGTGAGGTTGAGAGATTGAAGGGAGTGGTGCAGCTGGCCCGACTGGTGGGTCAAAAGATCTGGCACCGGGTCCAGATGCCAAGGCTGCTCCAACAGGTAATGATGGAGGAATGGAAACCATATCTGTCGAGGCCAGTAAGGGGCAATGAGGATCATGGTAACTCTCAAGGTGATAGCTTTCTGAATTAATTGAGATATCAGTGGAAAGGGGGGGAAAGCATACAGAAGTCCCCGGGGCCAATCGTGGACTAGAGCATCTCTGGTGGGATGGCCTGGTAACGGGAAGAGAGTGAAGAAGTCGTGACACTTGCTGTTTTGGGGAGTAGCAAAAAGATCGCAGCAAGTCTGGCCCCATCTTTGGAAGACTTCTTCCAGCACTGATTTCTTTAGAGACCACTCGTGAGGCATGAGAATGGCCCTGCTCAACTTGTCCACAATCACGTTGGACTTCCCGGGAATGTGCGTTGCTATCAGAAAACGCTGAGAAGAAATCGCCCACTGCCAAAGTCTGAGAGCCTCTCGACATAAGGGGTAGGACTTGGTTCCGCCCTGTTTGTTGATGTACCACACTACAGACATGTTGTCCGTCTGAATTGCAATAGTCCCTGTGGGAAGAGAGTCCTGAAGGGCTTACAACGCTAAAAGCACTGCTCTCATCTCTAAGACATTTATGTGCAAGTGGCACTCGAAAGGTTGCCATGTGCCCTGGACTGCCCTGCCTTGATACCCCCCCCCCCCACCCAATCAGGGAGGCGTCCGTTGTCACCGTGGCGATTGGGGGGGGGGGAGAATGAAGGGTCTGCCCTGGAGAACTTGAGGTGATGTGATCCACCAAGACAGGTGATTCTTGCATGATTGAGTTAGTAGGATAATGTGAGACATCGGGAGCTGTTGGAAGGACCATTGAGTAAACAGCATCCATTGGAGGATCCGCATGTGAAAACGAGCTAAGGGGAGAAGTGTGATAGTAGCTGCCATGAGTCCTAATACCTTCAAGACTACCCTGGCTTTGACCTTATTGCACTGAAGTAGAAGGTAAACTTGTTTGCGGATATCTAACACTCTTTGCTTTGTAAGTCTGGTGGAAAGATTGACTGTGTCTAAGGTGGCGCCTATAAAGGTAATAGATTGACAAGGCAGATTTTTCGAAATTTATTGAAATGCCTAGAGATTGGCAAGTTTGGATGGTGAAGTCTCTGGATAGAAGCAGTTGATGTCTGGTGGTGGCGGTAAGGAGCCAGTCGCCCAAATATGGAAACACCTGGAATCCTTGACATCTCAAGTGAGCCGCGACCACTGCCATGCATTTGGTAAACACTCGGGGGGCTGTAGTGAGACCAAAGGGCAGGGCTCTGAACTGGTAGTGACTGGCTCCCAGCCTGAAGCGGAGAAACCTCCTGGAGTGTCTGTGCATTTTGATATGGTAGTACGCATCCTGAAGGTCTATCGAGCACATCCAATTGTCCTGACCCAAGAAGGTAGAATGGACTGTAGCGTGACCATCCGGAATTTTGTTTTTTTGATATAATTGTTTAACTTGCTGAGATCCAGTATTGGTCTCCAGTCCCCTGTTTTTTTTGGTACTAAAAGGAATTTGGAGTAGATTCCGGATCCTTGCTGGTCTGCTGGGAGTGGCTGGATAGCTCTTTTTGACAGCAGCTTTGATATTTCTAATGCTGCTTGTTCCCTTAGACTGGGTGGAACGTCTGGAAGGGATCCTTTGGGTTGGGATGGGATGTGAATAAAGGGAATTTTGTAACCCTCGGATATGATTGACTGTACCCATTTGTCTTGAGTGAAGGAAAGCCAGGCTTTTGGGTACAGTGATAATCTTCCCCCGACTGCCTCCGAAGGTGGACAGCCGGGCAGCTCCTCAGGGATGCTGAAAGGGTTTATCAGAGAAAGTTTCTCTGCTACCCTGGTTTTGCAGACCACCTCTGCCCCTAGGGCGGCGTCTATTGTTATTCCCCCCTCAGCCTCTAGAGGGGAATCGACCTTGTGCGTCAGATGAGACTCCCTGTGGTTTGCGGAACCACATTTTTCCTCCCTTCTGACCTTTTGGATAAGGTCTAGAAGGGGTAGAAAAACGGACTCCCACGGCAGAGAGAGTCTTACCTTCCTGCTCGCACCTAGTCAATGTATCCTTCACCTGAGGTCCAAACAATGTTGAGCCATCAAAGGGGGAATTGGTGAAGGACGCCTTGAAAGGGTCCGCAAAATTGCAAAGCCGCATCCAGGCGTGACGTCGTAAAGCTACACCTGTGCCTGCGGCCCTACTCGCCCCATCAGCCGCATATGAGATAAGCCGCATGGAGGAGTTGACAATCGAATTCAGGGTTGCCAACTGGGAGTTCATTTTGTCTTGGAACCCCTCAGCTGTTGGATCCTGCATGGCCTCACCCATATCCTTGAGCAAATATCTCTGGAGACGGGTCAGCGACTGCATTGAAAAGGTCGCTGATGAAAACATCTGCTTACCGTACCTGTCCATGGTCCTAGACTCCTCATTAGGAGGATGGACAGGTACCGAAGGATCGGCTAACTCCTTCTTAGTGGCTGCGGCCACCACCATGGCATCAACAGAGACACCTTTAGATAGAAACTCTTTCTCTTTAGGGGCAGTAATAAATTTTGACGGCCTCCTTGGGGTAGGTTCCTCTGAATCAGGGGCCTTCCAAGCCTTCCTTGCCACCACTTCCATAAGGAGGTCAAAGGGAGGGGACACCCAGGAGGTGGAAGGGCGAGAGCCAAACGCCTCACGGTAAACCGACTCGTCCTCTGAAGGGTTAAGGGCGGGCCAGTTCCCCCTCTGTTTCAGGATTTCAAGGATGTCAGCAAAAGAGACATCCTCAGAGGGGGATCGAGGGGAACCTTCAGAATCCTCCAAGTCGGTGTCAGAGGTGATAGACTCAGGGGAGTCAATGTGCTTCCTCTTGCACTGCCTCTTCCAAGGGGGTTCTCCTACCGGATCAGGAGAGGCCTCGGAAGAGAAGGATATTCCCAATGTTACAAGGGGGTGGGTAGAAACCACCACAGGCACTGAAGAGGGAGGAGCTGACGGAGCCGACTGTGGGGTAGACACTGAGTCTAGCACGCTCCGCATGACCTCGAAGGCGCCCCTATCAGCCAAGGCCGGAGGTCCCCGCTCCGAGGAGACAAGGACCCCCCCGGCACCAACAGGGATGGCTCCGAGGCCGATGGAGCCGAACTCATCAGCGCCGACACCCCGAGAGGGAGAATGGGGTCAGACAAGAGTCCGATGCCACTCACCCCCTCGGAGCTGACGAGGGAAGCCCAGCGCTGAGATCCCTCCAAGGAGGAAATCGGAGCAGACGACGGTGCCGAAAGGGAAGGTATCGGCTCTGATGCACCGACAGCCACGGCTCCGATGAGCCCCGGCTCCGAACTCAAAGGAGTCGGAGGAGGAATAAAATCAGGGATGGGAATAGCCGCTGACTGTTGAGTAGGGCTATGCAACATTTGGGCCAGTGCCTCGGACTTGAGAAGCCTACTCACCACCCTTTGTAAGTCATGGTCAGACAGCCTGGAGGACCGAGAGGAATGAGACTTATGGCTCCGCTCCGACAGAAGAGGGGATCCCGGAGCAGAGTGGGTGGAGCCGATGGAAGGGGACCTAGACCTCTTCTTTGAAGGTGGCTCCGATAGGCCTATCGGAGCCAACTGAGTCTTGACAACCTCGGCTCCGGCCGGAGCTGAGGTAACGGTATGAGACTCCGAAACATCGGCTCCAGCCGGAGCCGATGTCGAAGCAGCTTTAATGCTTCCAGGAGATGGCTCTGAAGCTGGAGCCGACGGCCTGGAAGTCTTAGAAGGCTTCCCCGATGCAGACTGGGTCGGGGGGCCTTCAGGCTTTAACAGCCTCGAAGTATTAGCTTGTTTTTGCGTTCCTGCAGGACTCTAGGGCTGAATGCATGGCAAACAGCACGAGTCCTGCAGGTGCAAAGGTCCCAGGCAATAGACACAAGAAGTGTGACTGTCTGTCAGAGACATTTTCTGACAGCACGAATCACACTTCTTGAAGCCTGAGACCTTGGAGTCTTTAGACATCCTGAAAGTCTGTGTGAAAAAAACACAAACACAACACACAGACACATCCTTTAACCAAATAAAAATCCAGTCACATTGAAAGGACAGGGAAAAAAGAGGGAGTGGGCCAAAGGCCTAAAAGTTAAAAAGGGGATAAAACGGGAATTCTAACACAAGGGGGACCTGATTTAAACTAAAGGGATACTCTGTATAAAAAACTAAACTAAATAGAAAAAAATAGGGATAGAATTTGAAGTTTTTAAACAAGAAAACTTACTAACCTGCCAGAGCCGGTAGAAGAAGCACCTCGTCAGCTAAGCGGCAAACGAGATCTGAGTGGTTACCGCCTAGCATTGTGGGATATAGGGGAGCCTCGAGCCGGTGGAATTAGCTCTCGAGCTTTAGTATTGGCCGAGTCGCATCCAGCAAGAATGAAGGCGAGATTGACAACTTAACATCAGCAATTTCGGAATCCTGATCAGAAGAATCAGAAGGAAAATCAGTCCTAGGTCTCTCAGAGGGGAAAGGGTGGCTTCCCCTGATTAGAGTAATAAGGTCTTCTGCCATTCTTATTTGTTTATTAGGCATAGGGGCCTGACCATGCAGTCTGGGTGTCGGTTTTTTAGGCATAGATAGAGTTTTAGGCCTTGAAGAAGAAGACGGCGTTGGTTTAATATGCAAGTCAGTAGAGGCCTGAATACACCCTCAGAAGCCGGTGCCTGCACAGTGGCTCCGGACCCATCCAAGATAGAGACAGCCGCAGGTTCCACAACAGAAGCATCTCACGGCATACCGGACTCCGAATGGGTCTCAGTAAAGGCCTGCGAATCTGAAGTAGCAGGTATCAGGGGCTGCGAAAGCACTTCACTGAGTATTGGCGAACTGGCGTCTAGCTTAGGAGAAGCGTCGTCGGCAGCTTTGGACCTATGCGGTCTGTCTCTATCTTTATCTTTGCATTTTTTCAGAATGTCGGTAGTCGGGTGGCTTACCGAAGCCAAAACATTTGGATGCACAAATGAACTGACGAATAGTACAAGGTATGAATAAGGCACAAAACCGACAGCAAGGTACGTCATGGTCTGGGCCTAAGCAAGGAATGCAGTACAAATTAAAATCTTTATGATGTATTTGCTTTCCACAAGAAATACAATTGTTAACTTTTACTGACATCGGTTTAGAGCAAGAAAAAGGATCCCCAACAGGGTACTTAGCATAGTTGAAGACTTCGGTTCTGAAACTCGAAAATGAAAATTTCACAAGTCGGCTGACCGGCACTTGCAAACTGCTTCTGCTTCGGGCACCGCACGGCAAGAAAGACTGATGTAATGGCGTCGGCTGCATGCTTTATACCCCTGACTACCTGACGTCATGGAAGATGAGACAGCAACCGACGCAGGACCCAAGACTTTGATAATCAGTCCAACTGAGGGCTACTGCAAGCAGATAACCCAAATGTGATGACTGCAACAGTGAAACATGAAGAACCATCATATAATCACCTTTATTAGAAGGAAAGAAAACTGGCAACTGAAATTACTGATTTATGTCTGATTCCGTGGCCTTTTTATGCATAAAGGATGGGTAGTCCACAGAGACACCCTTATCACTGTGGAATATCATGTAAGGAGGTCTAGCAGACCAGGCTTGATGTTCAGACACTCTTTCTGACAAAGTAATAGCCACCAAAAATATTGTTTTCCAAGAAAGAAACTTCATGTCACAACTGTCAGCTGGTTCAAAAGGTTTTACAGCTAGCCCCTGAAAGACCATCGTGAGATCCCAAGGGAGAAAGGGTCTTTTATGGGAGGCCTAAGAAGAAAGATTCCTTTCATAAAGGCTTTACATAACATGGAAGCTGACAGAGAGGAGGATTCATTTCCAGTATGAAAATTAGAAATGGCAGCCAGTTGTAGCTTTATGGCACAAAAACTAGCTCCTCTTCTTAAAAGAATACAGAGAAACAGAAGGATGGCTGAAGAAGGTGCTCAAAAAGGGTCAATGTTCTCTTTAGAAGCCAATATGGAAAAATCTCTTCCACTTACTGTTGTAGACTTTCTTGATGGAGGAATAATGTCACAGACTGCAGAATTGAGCCTGTTCCATCTTATCACTAGAAGTGGAGAAACTATGAGGTTAAATTGAGGGTGTGGAGATTGGGAAGCTGAGGTTCTGATGGGTGAGACGGGAGATCCTGAGTGGGTTCCACTATCCATGGAGGACATCTGAGGTGAGACCATAGGAAAGGGAACCACACTGTTCGAGGTCAGAAGGGGGCAAATAGGATTACTGAGCTCTTCAACCTGCTTGCTTTCTGAAGAAATTTTGGGATTAGCGGGAGAGGAGGTTAAGCATAAAGGACACCCAGAGGCCAATCGTGAACCACAGCATCTCTTGGTGACTTCCCCTGAGAAGGATCAGAGCGAAGTACTTGCTGCATTGGGTGTTGAGGAGACAGGCCAACAGGCCGCAGCAAGGCTGGCCTCAATGGCTTAAAATCCTGTTTGCTACTGACTAAGGGGCCACTTGTGTGGAATCAGAATGGATCTGCTGAGTCTGCTAGCACATTAGTTTTCCCCCGGAATGTGTGTTGCAATTAGAAAGCAATCTGAAGAGATCACCCACTCCCATACTCTCATGGCCTCTCTGCACAAGGGGTATCAGATTCCTCCTTGTTTGTTGATGTATCAGACTACTAACACGTTGTCCGTGTGGATGTCAGTAGTCCCCAAAAGGAGAATGTCATGAAAGGCTTGCAACGTTAAAAGGACTTCTCTCATTGACCTGCAGCTTGGTCTCGTAGGGGGACCATATACCTTGGATCATCTTTCCCATGTAATGCCCCCCTTTCCCATGTAATGCCCCCCACCACAATTGGAAAGTGTCTGTGTTCACTGTGGCTATTGTGGCTATAACCCAGAGACAGGCTGCCTGACTGCATCCACCATTGGATATGACGTTTGCAAACTGCAGTTAGTTTGATAGGAACAGACAGTGGTTGGTAAAGAATTGACCAGTGAACTGCCAACATTCATTGCAGAATTTGCATAAAAAATCTTGCTAATGGGACTAGAAGGATAGCAGCTGACAATGCTCCCAGGGCTTGTAGCACTAACTTTGCTGGAGGAAACGGAGGATATAGTAACTCCTGTACTTGATGTCTCAGAGATATTAAGCAATGTAGAGATAGTGAAGCTACTTGGGTTGCAGTGTTCAGTTGTGTTCCTATGGATTCTAGATCCTGTACAGGAGTCAAGTTTGATTTTGCAAGATTTATTGTAATGCCAAGGGTGTTGGAGATCTGAAGCAAGTAATCTGTGGCTTATAGAAGTTGATGCCTTGCTGGGGCAGTAATGAGCCAATCATCTACATAGGGAAATACCTGGAATCCTTTAAGCCTCAGGTGAGCAGCTATGACTGCCATGCACTTGGTAAACACCCGCAGGGCTGTGGTGAGTCCAAAGGGCGGTGCTCTGAATTGGTAGTGACTGGCTACCAGCCGAAAGTGCAGGCGTCTCCTGGAACACCTGTCTATTTTGATATGATAGTACGCATCCTGGAGATCTTAGGAGTACATCCAATCATCCCTGCGCAGAAGTGGCAGAATGGACTGAACCATAACCATCCAGAAATTCAACTTGCTTACATACTGACTTAGACTGCTTAGATTCAAAACTGGTTACAGGTCCTCTGTTTTCTTTGGCACCAAAAAGAAGTGGGAGTAAGTTCCATATCTTACTTGCAGTGTCAGGACCTTTAGGAGGACACTTTTTTGTAGTAGTTTTAGAACTTCTGAGTGTTGCATACACCCTCTGAATGGGTTGCATATCAGGGAGTTTTCTCCTGGGACCTGGAGGTAGAAGGGAAAAGGGAATGTAATTACCTCTGGATACTATACTTAGCACCCAAATGTTGTTTGTAATATTTCTTTCAGGCATCTAGGTGCAAGACTAGATGACCCCCAAAGTGCCTCCACAGTTAGACAATTGGGCAGCGTGCTTCAGGAGTGCTGATAGGGCCTGTCGGACAAAGATTCTCTAAAGCCCTGGTTTTGCAGACCACCCTGCCTCTAGGGTGACACCTACCACTGAAACCTCCCCCTCTGCCTCTGGAGTAAGCATCTCCATGCCAGTCTTGGAAAGGTCGCTGAGACTTCCTGAACCAAGTTTTTTTCCCCTCCTCATTGGTTCCTGGAAAAGGTCCTCTGAGGGGTGGAAAACTTGATCCCCCTCGGCAGACAGGGTCTTTTCCTCTTGCTAGCTGCAGGTTAGTGTATCTTTTATTCATGGCCCAAACACGGAAGAGCTACTGAAGGGAGTATTAACAAAGGATGCCTTGACCAGTTCCACAAAGTCGTAAAGTTTCATCCAGGCATGTCTTCTGACAGCTATGCCTGAACTGGCTGCTCAAGAGGTACCTGCCATAGTATGGGAGATCAACCTCATTGGGAATTAGCAATGGATTATAGAGTAGCCAGTTGGGGGGAAACCTTGAGGTCTTCCTCCGACGTGGTCTTGGCGAAGAATTTGAAAGTTCTTTGATCAAATCTCTCTGTAAACCGGTGAAATATGCCAGAAAAATAACCTTAGTGCAATGGTGGCTGAGGGTAAATGTGCTTTCCACATCTGTCCATAGGTCTGGACTCCCTGTTTGGTGGATGGACAGCAGAGCTTTTTTCACCTAGCTCCTTCTTCATAGCTGCTGCCACAACAATGGCATCAACTGGAACACCCTTACTCCAGGTGAGGTCTAAGAGTGGGGTAAGGAATCTGTCCAAGCATTTGGGGATAGGCTCAACAGTGTCCGGTTCCTTCAAAGTCTGGGGGAAAGTAAATCAATAAATTCATCCACTGGGGTCGGGGGGATCATCCAAGAAGTAGATTGGCCCACCCCAAAAGGCTGTAAGAACACAGACTCTTCGGCTGGGAAGATCAGGCACTTTTCTGCTTAAGGAGTTCAGGGATGTTTCCAAAAGAGACGTCATCAGGTGGTGACTGGTGGGATCCTTCTCCCTCATCAAAGTCAGTGTCTTCAGTAAGGGACTCCATAGGGGAGTCTATGTGCCTCCTTCTTGCAAGTCTTCTTCCAAGGGATCTCCTCCTTGGGGTGTTCAAGAAGAGGGGGAATTTCATTGGGGGAAAAGGTCTGGAGGCTTCTCTGGGTAGGCTGACCTATGTCAGGAATGATGGGCTCAGTGCTTGCACCCAATGAGGGATGGTGGAAAGGATCTGGGATGTGAAGGAATGATTCTTTGAGCATAGAGAAGACCCTTTCTGCAACCTGAAAGGCTGACAGACCCAGAGAACCCCCACATCCTGAAGTTGAAGTAGTTGGGGGGAAGACCAGAGCAAACCCCAGACATAAGGCCTCCCAACATAATTGGACCTGAGCTGTCGAGCACCATGGCCCCAAGGGGAAGGGACGGATTCGACAAAGTCCGAACCAACGCCACCCCCCCGGACCTGATGCTAACCTCTGGTATCAGACACCTGCTCTGACCTGACAAGATCAGAAAAGGGCTGGTCAGGGATATTGTTGGGAGTCCAGGTAGGGTATTTCTTCGGATCCGATGCTGATTCTCTCTGGTATCCAGGAGCCTGGGGTTCCAAAACCATAGGTCAGACTGAGGAGGAGTCTATAAGGAATGAGATGATACATTCATAGATAAAAGAGGGGATGGAATTGGCAAGACCACCATCTGGATCTGAGGCCTGAGGAACTTCCACATCATCCTGTCCATGTCAGCCTCTGTCAAGCTCCTACAGGACCTAAAATAAAGCTGAGGAAGCTGGTCTAGAAGGTGTCTGTAGGATCTTAGAAGGAGGAGCTGTGGAAACTGGTTTCAATGTATGTTCCAGAGTAAGCATCCTAGAGGTCAGATCTGATACTCTAGGACCCGATGAATAGCTCCAAGCAGTAGGATCCAATACTGTGGGATCCTAAGCAGAGGGTACTGGCAAAGGTGAAATCCTTGGGACTTTAATTCCTGTTGGATCCAAGAATGCCTGTGGATCTGATGGGGCCTAGTTTTGCTCAGATCAGTAGTAGTTGGATCCAAGAGTTTTTGGCTCTTTTCAGACAGTTCCAACAAGGCCCTCAGGGAGGCTGACAGGGCTTGCCATTTTGATTCTTTAGGGGTGAAAAACTTAGAGGGGGGTTGAGCCCCAGAAGTAGGTGAAGAAGCTGGCAGCAGTCCCTTCACAATAAGTTTAAGTTTCTAAATACCAGTTACACTAACTGGTTCAACAATATTAAGTAAAAGTTATTCAAAATAAAAAAAACAGTAACATAAATCAAAGAAAAAAAATAGAAAGTGCCAACAGCACATGGAGGAAGCCAGAAAGATAGACAGCAATCTCAAAAGCCTGCTATAAAACTGCACAAATAGATGGAGTATGTGATAGAAAAAGGTTATAAAAAGTTATATCACTGAAACGTAGCTCTACATAGTTTAAATCTTAGTGGAAACTCGAGACCCAGGAAATCTGCATCTGGTCGTAATGGTGGCAAACAAGATCTGAGGTGTTAGGGAAGGTATGCTGCACTATGGAAAGAGGGAGAAGCTCGAGACTCAGATCCAAGTCTTGGAAATGTGGCATAATCAGATCCAAGGTCGGTTCCGAATCCCATCAGTGAGAAGAATGAAAAGGACATCATCAGATTATACATTTTATTTAAATGACAAACGTACAGGACAGTTAATTTTCGAACTTACCAAATTATGGCATGTCATTAATTCACCTAAAACAGCTGCTGGAGTTACGGAATAATGCAAGCAGGAAGATTAGACACAGCAGCATAGTTAACAACATGTGCCACATAAGGCATAATAAGCTGGAAAACACTGTAGAATTAAAACAGTGTTTGAAAAAACAGACTATCATTAGCAGCTGGGCACTTACTAAAAGGGGCAGACAATTCATAACTGACTTTTAACAGTAAAATCATAGCTATCTTAACTGTAAACGCTATGTTTCTGTACAAGTTTAGCATTTCAAAAGGTAATTAAGAGAATTACCTAAATTGTTGCTTGATACACTGAATTACTCATTAACACAATCAATGACACTAGAAACTTTACGAGTTTTTGTTCAGGCTTAACTCAGTTGAGTGGTCTACAGCCCCATCAATTAAAATATTAATATCATCTGGATGTCATAATTATTCAAATATTAAAAATGTTTACCAGAAAAATGGTCAAGATTTAGAAACTATTTTCAATGAGTGCAAAATATTATACCGCATCTGCAGACACATACTGGCAATTTCACAATTCAGTGAGCTATGCTACTAGACGTCTGGCTCAGTGGAAGTCATCATTCAGAAAACCTGAAAGTGGGAAGCAACTCCAATATAAGGTGGAAACAAAAACTGATGGTGCACACTAGAAAACAGACACATCTACCAGAGAATGACACCATAAATAAGCACTACAAAAACTGTACAGAATATCCTCGTGAGATGCTTCAAGAGAAGCCTTCAGTTAAAGCTGTACATATAGCACAGAAAGAACAATAAAGGACACACAAGTATGAAAATGTGCAGCCATATATGAATACAGTACACATTTCAGAGCAGCCACACTAACTTCACTGCCAATGATACGGCCAACCCCCTTCGCCATGTGCAGACCCAATGTAATGAAGCTCCATTTCCCCCTTGGATGCAATAATATGGCAATGCAGTACTGACAAACCATAGAAGCATCCAGAAAAATGACAGCAGTAGACTATCTATACATGTACAAAAAAGTCCAGATACATGTACTATTAAAGTCATAAGGCTACAGAGAATACAATGCATTCTATATGAAATTCCAGAAACATCCATCACTATGTTTGCTAATGAAAGTCCAAAACGGAAACAGAGTACTTGCTCAGTGCTTTCTTATAACACAGCAATATGCTAACCTAATAAGGCTCCTCTACCCAGAAATGTTTTGAATCCCATTAAAATTCATTGTCAAAGAGTAGAAGGTACAGGGAAACAAAAAGTTATGTACTCACTATAACGTTCCATCTGTGCTGTCCATTTTCATTCTTCAACTGTTTGGTTACGATCTGAACCTCGGATCTGACTCGGCCATTACTATAGCTCATGGTAACCAAAAAGCTCTCGAGCTTCTCCCTTACCCATGTTGCACCAGTCCCCAACATACCCCAAGATCTTCTTTGCTGATTTTACTTGAAATGGTAACTACCAAAAGGAAACTATATCTGGAGCTGAATCATAAATGACAGTGGTGTCCTTAAAATGTCTCGTTCTTCCAGAAGTTTATTGAAATAATGGATGGGGATTAGTGGGTGAGAAGCTAAGAAAGAATGAAAATGGACAACACAGATGGAATGTTATGGTGAGTATATAATGTCTTTATCAATTGTTGGGACAGAGTCCCCAGCTACCTAAAATCCCTGGTGGACTAAGGAAGGATATTCCTAAACACAATTGAGCCAGAAGATGGTCTACCACTTGAGACCCTATCCAGTTTGCAATGATTGATAAAAATATGAGGATTCACCCAGGTTGAAGCTGCACATATGTTGTCCATGGAATAGAAGGATTGAAGAAGTTGTCATGGAATTAGATGAATGGGCTATTAAAGGTTTTGGTAAAGATAGACCCAGTTTGTTACAGATAAAAAAAAAATACAATCCGTCACCCATCTGACTAGAGTTATTTTTGCTACTAGCTTTCCCAATTTCACATTGGCAAAAGTCACAAACAACTGGTCTGTCTTTCTGATTTCTTTTGTCCTATGTAAACAAAAACTTAGTAACTGTCTGTGAACATCCAATAAATGCAACATATATTCACCTTTGTTCAAAAATTTAGGAAAGAATACTGGCAAATTAATGGACTGATTGATACTGTAGTCTAATACCAACTGGGAAGGAAAGTCGCTTTGGTTTGTAATGTAACTCTATACTCTAGCCTTATGAAAAAACAAGTATGGAGGTTTCAATGAAAAAGCTTCAAGTTCTGAAACTCTTCTAGCTGAAGTAATGGCTACTAGAAAGAGTTTTTCAGGTCAGAAATTTTAAGTCACCTTTTGCTGCTGGCTCAAAGGGGAGTGAAGGACTGTAGTCCCAAGTTCAAGTCCCACTGTGTAGTATGATCTTTTTACAAGGGTCTCAAGAGAAGAGTGCCTCTCAAGAATCCTTTACAAAGTTTAGAAGAATCCACAGAAGAAAATTAGAAATTGCTGCCAAATGAAAATTAATAGTAGAGGAGCTTGCCCCTTCATTAAAAATAGAAGCTAAAAATTTGTGCATATTATTTATTGAGGCTGAAAACGGGTCAATATGTTTTTGTTGTGCCCAGTAAAGAAACCTTTTCCATTTACTTGTATACAGCTTTCTTGTTGAAGGTTTATGGGAAGATAAAAGAATATGATGAACAGGGGAAGAAAGCATCGGTTGTCTGACTATTAACAAAATTGATGAAATCAAGCTGTTAGCCTGAGGTCTGAGATACCCAGATGAGCCATGTCTGTCGGTTGTGACAGTAGATCTGGAACTGGATCCAGTATCCAAGACTGACAAAGAAGATGAGGTCACAGGAAGGAGAACCAAATCTAATGAGACCTGTAAGATGCAATGACTTTGCTCTTCAACCTGGCTGTTTTCTGCAAGAATTTTGGAATTAGAGGAATTGGTGGGTAAGCACAAAGTAGACCGAGGGCCAATCATGAAGTAGAGTGTTCCTCCAGGGCTCCCCCTGAGGAGGGATTAGGGCAAAGTAGTTGCTGCATTTGTTTAGGGGAGAAGCAAAAAGATTGCACCAAGGCTGGCCCCATCAGCAGAAAATCATTTCTGTCACTTTCCTGTTGAGAGACCACTCGTGAGATAGAAGAATGGACCTGCTCAGTTTGTCTGTTATGTTGGTTTTTCCTGGAATGTGCGTTATGAGAAAGCAGTTGGATTAGAATGCCCATTGCCATGCTTCGAGTCCTTCTCAACACAAGGGGTATGATCTGGTCCTTCCTTGTTTGTTGGTGTACCAAACTACTGACATATTGTCCATTTGAACAGCAACTGTCCCTGAAGGGAGAGCATCCTGGAACGTCTGCAATGCTAAAAACACTGCTCTCATCTCTTGGACACTGATATGCAAAAGTTGGCCTCTTCAGGGGACCAAGGGCCTTGAACTGTTCTCTCCAGAAAGTGCCCCACCCAATCGGGGAAGAATCCGTAGTCTTTATGGCTGTGGGCTGAGGGAGAATGAAAGGATGGCCTTGTAGAGCTTGCTCTGAATTAATCCACTACCAGAGATATGTCTTGCATGCCTGAGTGATCCTTATTTGTGTTGACATGCATCCATTGAAGAATTCTCATATAAAATCTTGCTAGAGGAACTAAAATTACGGCAGCTGACGTTGACCCCAAGACCTGAAGGATCAACAAGGCTGAAACACTGGTACTGCGAATTATTCTCTTGACTTGAAATCTTACAGTCTGTACTCTTGATAGAGGAAGAGAAGCCATCGCAGATGTTGTACTGAAAACTGCTCCTATGAATTCCAAAATCTGAGTTGGTTCTAGATGAGCCGTCGTAATTTATGGTTATCCCCAGAAGAGAACAAATATGAAGTACCTGATCTATCGCTCTTGTTAGTAACTGTCTGTGAACATCCAATAAATGCAACATATATTCACCTTTGTTCAAAAATTTAGGAAAGAATACTGGCAAATGAGCAGTCTAGCTATGGAAACAATCAGAACCCCTGCAGTCTCAAGTGAACTGCCACTACTGCCATGTATTTGGTAAACAACCTGGGGGCTGTGGGGAGGCCAAAAGGCAGTGCTCTGAACTGGTAGTGACTGGCTCCCAGCTGGAAGTACAAGTAACTTCTGGATTGCCTGTTTATCTTTATGTGACAGTACTCATCGTGAAGGTCTATGGAGCACATCCAGTCATCTTTGCTCAAGATGGACAGAATGGACTCAACTGTGACCATCTGATGCTTTGTATGTCAAATTGGTCTCAAGTCCCCTGTTTTCTTTGGCACTACAAAGAATCTTGAGTAAGATGTGGATTCTGTCTGGTCCTCTTGGATGACTCTTTTTCTAGCAGCTTTTATATTTGTATTGCTGCTTCTTTACTCTGACTGGGCAGAACATCGGGAATTTTGCATAGAGTTGGAGGTGGAAGGGAAAAGGATGTTATATAACCTCTGGAAATAATCTTCTGCACCCAAGTATCTTTTATGTTTAGCCAGGCTCTCTGGTGCAGGGATAGTCAATCCCCGATTGCCTCCAGAAGGGGACAATCAGGCCTTCTTTCAGGAGCGCTGGTAGGGTCTTGTCAGAGAAATAATTTCTGGACCACTGGTTCTGTGGGCCTCCTCTTCTGTGGGGGCATCATTGTCCATTAGAGTCCTCCCCCTCTGCCCCTAGTGGAACTTTCTCCACGTGTGCCCCGGAAAGGACCCTGGGACATCTCAAACCACATCCTCTGACCACCTCACGGATTCCTAGAAAAGGATCTTTCAGGAGTTGAAAAACGTACACCCATTACAAAGAGGGTCTCTCCATCCTTCTCAAACTTGGATAATGTGTCCTTCACTTTGGGGCCAAACAAAGAAGTGCTGTCAAAAGCTGCACTGATGACCGAGGACTTGAAGAATTATAGGAAGTTACTAGGCTATTGACCCTTAGGTCCTTAGAAGCCTAGCCAAGAAATTAGCCTATATTCTGACAAGTCAGCACCCGAAGCCCCTGTCCAGCAGGTATACAGGTGGAATCCCAGGGGTATATTTTCAGTTCCCCATCCAGTTATCCAGGTTGAAAGGGTTAATGAGGTACTCTGCTTGACATGAAGGAGTTGTCTATTCCACAGAAGGAGGAGTCTCTGGAACACAAATCTGTCCCACCAAGTTCTACTGATGTCAGAGACCAGGTTGAAGTTGCACGTGCGGGTTACTCAAGTGGAGCTTGACTTGCAGATATGCAACAATCCCATCAAGGTGGGGTCTGAAATTGCTTTGTATGCCAGACAGAGGTCACCTTTGTGGAGACTGTATGAAAATGAGTAGAGGGACAGGGCCTTTAGCCTATCTGTGTAGGGTAGATATTTGAGACCCTGGATTCTCTTGGTGAGGAACCTCTGTGGTCTCTCCAGCTGCTGCATGTGCTTTGTGGGGTACGTGCTGAAAAGGGCACTGTACTCAAAAATGCGCCTTATAAGGGAAGAATACAGGGATGTTATGACCACCTTGTCCCTGGATGAGATACCCTTACTAATGAGGTGGGCCATGTAAAAAGCTTTCCATACAGCAGATGCAATATGGTGATCAAAAGTCAGTATGCTATCAACCTAGGTGCCCAAGTCCCTCACAACTGACTGCATGCTTAGGACCTTGTTATTAATGTGATAATTTGGGGGGACATCACTCTCCCCAAAGGGGATAATGATGCATTTTTTGACATTCAGTTTGAGGCCATGTTTCTGGCACCAGTCATTTCTTTGGGTGAGACCCTCTTGCAGGATGTCCACATCACTAGGGGAATTGATGTCAGTGCCCAGCTTGCAGTCATCTGCAAATTTGGTCAGCCATAGCCCAATGGTTTTGGCCTGCACCTCAGAAAAGTATATCCCAAACAACAGAGGCCCCGAGACCGATCCCTGGGGTACACCTCTCATTATGGGTCTACTACTTGAGGTGGCTTCCCCTACTTTGACTAGGTGGGTCCTATCAGTCAACCAGTTTGCTGCCCATCTGGTAACATATGGATTTGATGTCTAGTTGAGAGAGTTTATCTATTATACCCGAGTGGGGAATAGTATCGAAGGCTTTGCCCAGGTCAAAGTAGGCAGTGTGCAGTCTTCACCTCCTCCATGGCTTTGGTGACTGTATTAAAGAAGTCGACCAAATTTAACAGGCATGACCTCCCCTTGACAAAACCAAATTGTGTAAGATGCAGTGTTTGGAGGCTGCCAAGGGCTCTATAAAATTACATAAACGCATTCAGGCATCCCTCCTAATGGATATACCTGAACCTGCTGCCCTTGAGGCACCTTCAGCTGCATGCAAAATAAGCCTCATGGATAAATTTGAGATGGATTGGAGGGTAGTCAACTGAGAAACTACAGATGATTGGGCCTCAATAGAAATGGCCCCTGAAATGGATTTTCAAAGTTCTTTGATCAAGTCTCTTTGCAACCTGGTAAAATGTGCCAAACAGTTCAATGATCTAAGAGCAAAGGTCGCTGAAGGATAGACATGCTTCCAAAACCTCTCCATTGCCCTAGGCTCCCTGTTAGGGGGATGAACAGAAGAACTTTGTTCAGCAAGTTCCTTCTTAATGGCCACCGCCATGACCATGGCATTCACAGGCACCCCCTTACCCCAAAATTCTTTTCCCACAGGTGGAGCCAGAATCTTGCATAGCCTCTTGGGTATTGTTTCAACTGAGTCAGGCTCCTTCCACTCCCTGCAAGGGACCAAATCAATGAGCTTGACGGCAGGTGGAGAAACCCAGGACATAGATGGTCCCGCTCCAAAGGCCTCCAGACATACTGACTCCTCCATTTAAGGGTTGCTGGGAGTCCAACCACCTGTTTAAGGATCTCAAGGATGTCTCCAAATGAGACATCTTCTGGAGTTGATTGTGGGGACCCTTCACCTTTGTCATAATTAGTATCCTCATTGACTGACTCTTGTGGAGAGTCCAAGTGTCTCCTCTTGCACTTTCTCTTCCTAGGGACTTCCTCGATGTGGTGCTCCAGGGAAGTATCAGAAGAGACTATGAAAGCCTGCTGAGTAGTCTGAGGTCTCAAGCTGGCTGTCCCTGTGATGTTGAATGATAAGGCTCCAAGCACAGACACATCTGGGAGCTTTGATGGAAGATCCAAGGGGGTTGGGTTAGTCAATCCTGTAGGAGCAGAAAAAAACCCTCTTCACAACATCGCAGGCAGACTGCTCTGGAGAACTGGCAGACTTCAGCACCGCTGTCTCTTCCTGTCCCGAAAGCAATCTCACCGAGGAGGAAGTCAGAGCCAAGCTGTCCAATGATGAATCACCAAGGTGCAGAGAGGGCTCTGAGTCCTTTGGAGTCGATCCCAGCACCTCAGATCCAACAAGGAAGCCTCAGCTCCGACAGTCCTCTGGATCAGAAGATGGCAGAACGGGGGCACTCAAAGTTGGCTTCGGATCTGAAGATAGGGTTATCTTCAGATCCAAGACAGATGGGCCTACAAGAATCAGATTCAGGAACTCTGAACCAACCAAAGGGACCGAAGAAGGAGTTTGAAGTGGTGGGTGTGGTCATAGGACGAGCCTCCTGACCCGAGGGGGGTAGGAGCCAGTAACACAGCCATCTGGATCTGCTCTGAGAGAAACTTCCTCATCATCCTATCCACATCTTCCTCAGTCAAACCCCTGGATGAATGAGATGAGGCCAGGGAAGGTGACTTTGATTGGCACCTTTCTATAAAGGGGGAACTGAACCTGGAAAGCACCAGATCAACATAGGAAGAATACTGGGTCCTTGGCAAAATAATAGGATCCAGAACTGTCAGATTCAAGGAGGCAGCATTCATTAACCTCTTTCTCTTCAGAACCGAGTAGACAGAGGTTTGAGACCTCCTCGAATCGGATTTATTTATCTTCCTGGAAGGCTACAAAAAGGGAGTTGAGGAAATAGAGGGAAACTGAGACTTCGATTCCTTAGACTTTTGTTTGGGGGACTGAGCCCCAGTAATAGTTTCAGTGAAAGATTATGGCAGCAAGCCTTTCAGAATCCACTCATTCTTTCTGTCCACAGTGCTCTGGGTTTAAAAGTATGACAAACAGAGCAATCCTCCTGCACACTATAAGAGAAAACATACTAGAAATATAAATTTTTTTTTTTTTTTTGGAAAGAGGAAATTAGAAAGGAAAAATATTACCAACAATTGAAATTAAAGATACACAAACATGTAAGAACAGCAGGAGTAAACAAACTAGCAACAATGGTAATAAAGCAGTACACTAAGGTACAAGAAGAATAAGAGAAGTATACTAGAAATATAAATTTTTTTGCAGAAAAAAATCTCTTATCTGCTTAAAGAACAATCAAAACTCGAGAGCTACTGCTGACCACATCTTTACATGAAAAGCGGCAATCGAGATTTGGAGTATGTTAGGGGTTGGTGCATCACAGCTAAGGGAGAAGCTCAAGAGATTTTTGGTTACCACAAGCTTTAGTAATGGCAGAATCAGATCTGAGGTTCGGATCTGAACCCAACAGTTGAGGATAGAATGAAAACTGACAACATCAGGTCTACACAGTTAGTGAACTGCAGAATTTGTCAGTTACGGAATGTTTTCTGCAGTCATGAGCATCCCTGAAGAAACACATTATGCCTTTATTAGTATGTCATACTGTTTGCATCACTCTCATATCAAAAAGTATACTTCGTCTGCTTCCCATGCCTGCAGTTAACCATATTGTGACAGACATGTCTCAGGCGAGTCAGTGAAAATGGTGTCAAGAAGTATAACAAGCAGACACAACAAATCGGCTTATTGTGCTCCTACTTGAAGGCAACGGCTTATTGTGCTCCTACTTGAAGGCAACGGAGACATTGTTCATGTCATTTTACTTTTGGAGGTATTGGGGGAAGATAGTTTGGTAGGCTGCATTCTTCTTTCAAAAAAGGTAACATTGGCAAGGACCTGGCATTCATCCTCAGCTGCTATGTAGATATGTATTCCTTCATTCTGCATGTTAATGGACTGGGCCAAATGGGTCCATTTTTTGCCACAACTGTAAGAAATAAAAATAGCTTAAAAGCTTTTACACAGAACAGGCACACCATCATTATGACAGTTTAGGAATATTTCTGGCAGGTAACTCAAGAGGATAAAAACTCTGAACTGTTAACAAGCAGTTTCCTGTAAGTCAAGGGTACATGGTTTAACTCCTCCCACCTCTATTTGTCTATCAACTCCTAGAAAGTCAAAACAAGTCACTGTTACTCGGATGCCCCTGAAAAGAGAGCAATTGTATTAAGTGGGCACAACCCAGTTAAATCAATAAAATAAAGGCATCAGTCTAAGCAGTTAGATAAGTGGAGAGAGCAAATATAGCATACATGCCCACTGACCTTAAGTAAGTATCCCGTGAGTCTGATAACATGGCTTAATACCACACCTCTCAAATGTCCCTGACTTTTGCCCTCTCACTCGTATTTTTTTATTTTCTAGTAAATCAGGGAGGATTACAAGTCAGCCAAAAATATCAGGCATTTTAGTTTTGTGTTTCATGCTAAGATAAAGCACATTCATGCAAAACCTGTTGTTTTACTCACTTCTTAAGAATTAAAGTGATATTTAAATTTTTTTATTGTTTTGGGGCATTTGTTACCTACTATTTTTGGCTTTGTCCAAAATTCTTCAAAGACGTTGGGAGGTACTATTCACACTGTCAAGTACTGGCATTAGCTGATATGTATTGTTTATAACTTGGCTTTTTGAATGCAACAGTGGATCATACCACTGCAATGATATTGTTGCTGATAGAGCAATCACTATTGCTTTTTTCATGGATTCTTTACTGAGGCTGTACATACCAATTTGCTTTTTACAGCACCAATCCAATCAAGATCAATGCAACTAAAAACCTGAAGTGCCTTAGAATACTGGCAGTGTAAAACATTCAAACTCCTGTTGGCTTAATGTGCCCATATATTTTAATATCTGTTTAATAAACATTGGATCTATACTTCATATTTCTTAGGTTTAGATCCTGTAGATTATTATAGCAATAACCCATGCCTGGGTGTGGGTAATGCTGGATTTACCCACGGTTGGTGTGGTTTGGTCATGAGGGCGAAGCCCGAGTGGGCAAACAAAGACAACCGTGGGTAAATCCAGCATTACCCACACCCAGGCGTAGGTTATTGCTATTATACAATGACATTATTTAAGAAAGAAAATAAATTACTTTTCTTAAATAATGGCATTGTATAATGCCTCCTTGCTGCCCTTCTGCAGCTGTATGGTATTCTGCGGCAGTACTGATGTACTGCGCATGTGTATGCTTACGCAGTACATCAGAGTTGTGGGCAAAAGCAACGGAGAAAGCAGGATCTCCGTTGCTTTTTACAAACTGTCTCGCTATGTTAAAGGAGTTTAACATAGAGAGACAGCTTAAAAAAAAAAGCAATCTCCGTTGCTTTTTTTAAAGCTGTCTCGCTATGTTAAACCCATTTAACATAGCGAGACACCTTTAAAAAAAGCAATGGAGATAGGAAGATCTTCGTTAGTTTTTTAAAGCTGTCTTGCTATGTTAAACTCATTTAACATAGTGAGACAGTGTGTAAAAAGCAACAGAGATCTTGTGTTCTCCGTTGCTGTAAACCAGACCTTTTTCCATTACTATAATTGGTCAGCGTGCACGTTTTGGAATATTAATGGGGGGGTCGTTGTGTAATATGAATGTGTGGACATGTATCAACCCCTAGTGACAATTCTTGCTTTGGTAGGTGGGTCTTCAGTAATAGCACTGCAGGAGTGAAGTTCACTGCATCTCAAAGCTTACGATGGACAATATTTAAGAAGTGAAAGGTAGAATGCTGCCATGCCACTCCAACTACAAACTGCAATCGTACATTTTACATAAAGTTCATAACACACAACCCCCACCCCCCTCCACCAAACTCAATACACTAATGCCTTCAGGAATGCCAAATGTTACATGCTGCTGGGCTGTGTGCTTTAAAAAATATATTCCTATCCACCTGATATTACTTAAAATCCTATGGCCCAGCAACCATATGCCAACAAACATTCAAGTCATTTTTTATTCTAGTATATGGATTTTATTTTACCTATTTCATGGATAATGTGTTCTGTTTTATTACTGGTGCAAACTGTTTATGCCAAGAAAAACTTTTATATTTTGAAGATGTTTCTCTGTTTTTATCTGGGAGCACTAAATTGTTTACAAGACTGTTGACAACTTGACATTAGTTATTTTTGCATTGGTAGTTCATGTGTTTTTAAATTTATAAACACTAATGTATATTAGTATATATTTTTATAGGACATTAGGATATGTGTTTCAACAATTTGTATTTAAGTACTATTAAGCTCGATTGAAAATTTTATTTAGCTGTCATTGGTTGTTGGGTGGGTGTGTTTATTAGTTTTTGCTATTTAAACATGTGATTTTTAAGATGGAGTATAACTCTGATGATGCCCTTACTGCAAGGGTGAAAGTGCTAAGTTATGAATTCTTGTTGCTGTTCTCCTAATAAAGACGCTGGTGGTTGAAGATTCCTGTTTGGTTGTTGTTCAAGACCATTGTGCTTCTGTTTTTGGATTGGATTAAACATTCAAGTCACCTGAAACTTGTACCTGAATAGCAAAAAAAAATCATGTTTTGTATTCAAAGTGACAATTTTTCCGTTCTCTCTGAATAAAAACAAGACAGCAATGTCTTACATTCATCCTTCCAATCCTCTCACTGCAGACACATAATACAGCAATGACCCAACCCTACACTCACCATATGCTAATCTGCAGCACAATCTTGATTTCCTGCACCGGATACCACTTTCATTCCTTGCCAGGTGGTGACTTATGATCATGCTCTATTCTGATTTTTAAATTATTTTATATGACATTAAAGTAATGACTTATCATTTCTCTACATTCACAGTCCAAATTTACAATATAGCAACCATCGGTCCCGATCTTTCCCAGTTCCGCAAGAAAACACCATACAGCACAACTACCTCATCACTGATCACAGGTGAAAAAGCATATTAACACAATATGAATTCCATAGCTACTGAAAGCAGGAAACAGCAGTATGGTGCCAATTAGAAATGGCAGATGTTCAGTTTGAATTCCATTGGGAAAAGATTTACTTGCAAGTTCAAATGTTCAATGCCAAATCTGCAAATGCCATTTACAAGGCCTCACAGATTTCATGCTCTACCCCCCCCCATGAAAAGATACTGAAGGTTTTGTCTCTAAACATTACCAACTGACAAATTTATAACTCAGTTTATAAAGACATTATCATGTAATTTTATGAAAGTTCAATATTTTTACACCAAATCTGAAAAAAGTTATAGAGGGGAGTCTGCATTTATCAACAGCTATACTTTATTTACTTGCATCTACCGCAAAAGGTGACTTCTGAACCCAACATTGTGAAATCACCTTTTAGGATGGAACTACACTTTAAAGTCATGGTACAGGGAAGCAATTAGTCTGATCCCTAAATGTGACTGACTACCAGATTCTGAGACTGTGTTTAATATGATGAAAATTTCTTCATAACTTTAATAAATGTGAAAAAAAATCGGCAAGATGCCATGTATTGAATCTTACTTCATGTGCATCAGTGTTGTGCCATCAGCCCTTCCTAGTATCTAAATTCATACTCAGTGCTCAGTGTGTAGGGTCATCCCTCACATTTCCAATTTCATGGTCGGTGTTTGTTGCCAAGGGTCACTTGCCACCTCCTAAATTTATCCTCAGTACATGTCTATTTCCCCAGTTCCTAAATCACATAATCCAATACATACAAGATTCTACACCCATAAACTCCATCCAAAATTTAACACAGCTCCAACAGATTAGCCAATAATCATTTACATCCATTGAATTCTGGCTAGGAAAGCCTCAATTGTTAGTGAACTCCAAAAACAAAAACAACCTTTCTTCCAAAATCATACAATGTAGATAAACAAACATCTCAATTACTGCATTAAATGGCATAAAAACATATACAGTCTCCCACACAAAATTATTAGGGATCTTAAGAGATGACAACATAAAATCTGACTTCATATACAGCAAGTCATCCAAAAACATAACAAAAACTCTTTCGAAAACAGCAGCAAAAAAAAAAATAAATAAAAAAAAAAAAAACAACCTTTACCCTCTACCTACCTGTAAACCTTTACTCTGCCATGTCTCACCTACTCTACTAATCTCCAGACAACCTGAAACAACAAACTAGACTAATGCTACATTACGCACAGCTCTCAACCTTTTATAGATTCATAGGTGTGTACTAGGCTAATGGCCCTGGGACCTTTACAAGTCTAGCCCAGAGAAGTGACCTGGCATTGTGCCACCCGTCGTTAGTTCCCAGTGCCTGTATCAAGCAGAGCCACTGGAGTGATCCCCGGGGTGAACTTTCGATTTCCCATGCACTCATCAAGATTTCTCTTGAAGAGGGCTAGTGAGGTGCTCTGCTTGACATGTGTGGGAAGTCTATTCCTGAGCATGGGCAGTCTCTGGGTTATGAACCTGTCCCTCCAGCATGTTCTGTTGATTGTGGTAATGAGGTTGAGGTCTGTGGTGCAGAGCGATTGGGTTTTCTTTAGATGTAGCATTTCTAACAGAGCTGGGTCTGACATGACTTTGTAAGTCAAGCAGAGATCGCCTCTTAGTAGATGATATGAGACAGAGAATAGCTGGAGTTTTTTTTTTTTGAGTTGGTCCGTGTAGGACATGGGTTTAAGGCCCAAGATCCACTTTGTGAGGTTCTTTTGTGGCTTCTCCAGCTGTTGCAGGTGTCTAGTGAGGTACATGCCAAATGGGGCATTATACTCAATGACTGGTCTAATGAGGGAAGAGTAAAGAGAGATGATGAACTCTTTCTTCCTGGATGCAAAACCCTTGGTAATGAGATGTGCCACATAGGACTTTCTGACCAAAGTGGCAATATGGTGGTCGAAAGACAGGTTGCTGTCAACCTGTGTCCCCAGATCTGTTATAATGTCTTCAGTGTTCAGTGGGCTCCCATCGATATGGTAATTAGTGGGAACTGAGTTTTTCCCAAAGTGGATGACAACACATTTTTTGGCAATAAGCTCAAGGCCATGGTTTCAACGCCAGTCACTGGTCTCAGTGAGGCCTTTCTGTAGGATGTCTGCATCACTTGTGGAGTTAATAATGGCTCCCAGCTTGTAGTCATCTGCGAATTTGGTCAGCCAGAGTCCCTCCATGTTGGTCTGGACTTCTGAGAAGTAGATGCCAAACAGGAGAGGACCCAGGTCCGATCCCTGTGGGACTCCACTTGTGACTGGTCGGCAGTCTGACTTGGAGTCTGTTACTTTCACACTGTGGGTTCTATCTGTGAGTCAATTTGCAACCCACCTAACGATATAGGGGCTGATGCCGAGTTTACTGAGTTTATGGTATCAAAGGCCTTGGCAAGGTAGAGGTAGACTGTATGAACTTCCTTACCTTCATCCACCGCTCTGGTGACTGACTCAAAAAAGTCAACCAGGTTCAGCAGGCATTATCTACCTTTCACAAAACCAAACTGCGTGGGATCTAGAGTTTGGAGATTCCCTGTATCCTTGTTAATTAGGTCCATGATGATGCGCTCCACAACCTTTGGGGAGATAATTTCCAGCGCCTGTAGTCGCTCCTCCTTTATGGAGAGGGATGACTGTAGCAGTCCTCCATGCGGTAGGGACAAAGCCTGAGGTGAGGCTGTGAGTGAACAGAGCACACAGATGTGGTGCCAGTTCACTTTGTAATTCATGTAGAACTCAGCCAGGGATATTGTCGGGTCCAATGGAGGATGTATTTTTGGCCTTAGACAATGCAGCTTTAACCTGTGTTGCAGTAATGCTGGGTGCCTGGCATTCTTCTGGTATTGAGATTGGTCCTTTCGGGGGGGGGGGGGTAAAGTCGGCACTGAATCTGTCGGCCAGTATGTTGGCAATATCTATTTGCTTAGTATAGGAGATACTATTGTGCAATAACTCAGAGCAAATCTGGGTATTGCTATGGAGATTCTTCATATAATTATAGAAGGCTTTGTGGTTGTCTTTAGTGTCTGCCACAATTCTGCCTTCATAGCTGGCTTCGGAGGTTTTGATGATTGATATCAACTTTTTGTTGAGGCTAATAAGGCAATTTTTCCAGTCTTGGGACTTCACCTTTGTCAGCAACAGTTTCTTCCTTCTGTTGTAGAGTTTATTAATGGCAGGGGACCACCAGACTGGCTTCCTTTTTTTGGAGGCAAGTGTCTTGGTTCTGTTGGGTATGGCTAGTTCCATGCATTTATGTACGTGTTCGTACAGTGCACTGGTGTATGATTCGGCAGTCATGCATTTATTTCCCATTGGCATGGGTACTGTGAAGTTAGCCACCTCTGTTTTTAGGAGTCCAAAGTCAGCTTTGGAGAAATTTTTCATGGTGGATACCTTTGGGGGGTGTGAGTGAGATGTGGATTTCCATGGTGATTAGTTTGTGGTTGGACCTAACTAGGGAGGAATTGACTACTGGTGTAGAGCAACGGTTGCCCATGTTAGTAATAACCAGGTCAAGAATGTTGCTTCCTCTAGTGGGGGTAAGAATGAGCTGGTCCAGGGCACTGGAACTGATGAATTCCAGGAAGCATTGGGCCAGTGCATTGGTGCATGAGTTTTCCCAGCTGATGGAGATGTAGTTGAAGTCACCTAGTATGAGAGTGCTGGGTTGGATCTTAATAGTTTCTAGGGTGCTTAGGAATGTGGAGTCAGAGTCTTGGGACATGGTTGGGGACCTATAGCAGGCTACGACCTGAATCGCCATCTTACCCAATGTTAGTTGTACATGGAGTATCTCAGATGCGTCATGCTGGGCTAATAGTCTGGAGGTGTGCATATCCTTTATGAATATGGAGACACCACCACTTTGGAACTTTGGTCCATGTTCTGGGGCTGAAAGGTGTGGAATGAGTTATAGCCTGGTAGCGCAGGGGTGCTTTCTGCTGCTTTAAACCAGGTATCCGTTACAGCACAAATGTCAATGTTCTCCATTGTGAGTAGTGCTTCGAGCGAGTGCATCTTGAGATTTCGACTTCTATCCTTGAGCAGCATGACCCTCAGACTGCATTTATTTACAGCTGTTACGTTTAGTGCAAGCAATCTGGATAAAGCCCAAGAAAAAAGGGGGAAGGCCTAAAAATAAGGACGTATTTTAAATATTGCTCTTATTGGCTTAGAAAGTTGCTAGAGTATCAGAGTTTGCTTTAACATACATTTTCTGAAAGATTTGAAGTCTGAAACTCAAATGTATGCCATTATTTAGTGACTTCAATCCTTAGATCATTGTAGTGATTTGACAGAAAACTACACATTTTATGAGAAACGGGCCAAAAACATGAGTCAAAAATCTGGACAGTTGAGAGGTATGCTCTAGAATGAAGTAGCGACATCTGTAGAGGCATGGCACTTGCTAAGTAACCACAAAGGTCCTACCACTGTACTGCCCATAAAAACTTCAGCTTGTTCCAACAGACTGCATTTGAGCTGAATCAGTTGGGTTATGAAAAGTCACATTGTGACCTCTAAGTATCAGGTTTGTGTTTCAGGCAAGAATCTGGACTGTTCACTAAGAGCAGGTAAATCTAACAAATCATTATTGATTATTTCAGCATATACAAAAGTATTGTATTTGTTAGTAATCATTATTTGCTGTGGTAATGAGCTTCAGCTGAATAACATTAGAAAAAGTATGAAAGTATACTAAATTATTACTATCCTACAGAGACTTTTATCTTGTAAAACTGATCATTCCTTTGTTGTGCACGTGGGTTTTGTTATGAATGTCAGTGATGAAAGATCTCTAAAGTTTGGTTCTTTAACTTATTTCATTCCTAACATATTTGCTCACTTGAAAAGGCAGCCAGGGTTTATTTGAGGTGTTTTAAAGGAAAACGCTGACTGCAACAATGCTGTACAAGAAACATTAATAAAACTAAGTAGTAAATAATGCAACAACCAAGTATGAGTAGAAAAACAGATCCAGTTATGAAGTGCTAGAATTATAAAGTAAAATCAAACAAGTGTCATAGTAGTTACAATGTAAAATCAGGAAAGTGTTACAGGTCATCTCACACCAACAAAAGCAAACTCGAATGATAGTCAACAGCTGATACCAACAAATAGATGCAAATGCTAAGATACATGCACATATCCACTCCAAATATGAAAATCATCCTAAAGAAAACTAGTTCAAATTCAAATCAAAATGGCAGTAAATATTGAATGTAAACCACAAAAAACTGCACAGTGAATACAGTGAATCAAAGGTGTGACCATTTTGTTTTACTTAAATATATGTTATCATAGTGTATATAATTATGAATGTATCTTAAAAAATAATGACCCCTTGTTGGTAACACAGGATACCAAAGATATACATTAATGCACAGGAAGAGTTTGTTAAAAAGCTCCTGTTTTTGGCACTAAAACCATGTGCCATGCAGACAGAAAATATGCAATACTGGCATTTTCTTAAGTTGATAAATGTTATGTACTCATCATAACATTAACTCTGTGTTGCCAGTTTCACTGTTCAAGTGACAGGTTCAGATCACAGACTCTGATCCAACTTGTATACTTCTACCAGAACATATAAAGTGACATCTATTACAGAAATTGAAAGATAGAAAGAAAAAAGGAAGTTGAAGCTCAAACAAGAAACAAAGGTTTGTGTACAACTCTTAGATCTTTCCAGAAGCAAAGGAAAGGAGCAGGCGGGTGGGAAGTTGAGGAAGAATGAAAATGGACAATACAGATGGAACATTATGGTGAGTACTTAACTTTTTTATCTGCTGTTGTCCTTCTCATTTATTCCTCAACTGATGGAACAGAGTCTCCAGATACTGTAACCTTGGGAGGCCCTCATGGAAGGATATTCTGGAGTACTGCACAGCCAAAGGCCACTCTGTTCCTGGAAATCAAATCTAATATGTAATGAGCAATAAAGGTGTCATAATTAGTCCATGTTGCAGCTGCACAAATGTCATCCAAGGAAGCATTTCACCAAAAAGCTGAAGAAACTGCCACAGACCTTGTGGAATGAGCTCTAGGAGGCTTGGGCAAGGATAAACCTTTTTTACCACAAGCAAAGGAAATAGTTTCATTCAGTTAACCATTTGGCCAGTGTAACTTTGGATACTGGTTTGCACAATCTGTACTTGGGAGGAGAGCCTGGACTGTCTAGCAATCAATGGAAATGGAGAAACCATGCAGTTGGGTTGACACCTGTTAATGAGCCATACCTGTGGGTGAGACAGGAGGTCCGGAGTGGGATCCAGTATCCAGGACAGATGTAGAAGGTGAGGCCAGAGGAAGGGGAACCAGATCTGACAAGGCCAGAAGAGTGCAATGAGGATAACTGTGCTCTTCAACCAGAATACTTTCTGTAGAAATTTGGGTATGAGAGGTAATGGCAGGTAAGTATAAAGACTGGAGGGCCCACCATGTACTAGAACAACTCTCTGTGATTCCCCCATTTGGGGGATCAGGGCAACGAACCTGCTGCATTTGTGGTTGAGGGTAGAGGCAAAAAGATCACAGCATAGCTGGCTGCAACACTATACAATCCTCTGCCACTTTGACATTGAAAGACCACTCATGAAACCATCAGAATGGACCTGCTTAATTTGTCCGCAATCACATTGGGTTTCCATGGAATGTGCACTGCTATGAGAAAGTAACTGGAAGAGATCGCCCATTGCCATACTTTCATTGCTTCTCAGCGAATTGGGTAAGATCTGGTTCCTCCATGTTAGCTGATGTACCAGACCACTGAAATATTGTCCATCTGAATGGCAACAGTCCCAGATGGGAGAACATCTTGAAAGGCCTGCAATACTAGGAAGACTGCTCTAATCTCCAGGACACCGACATGCACCTTGCAGGAATCATGTACCCTGGACTGTCCTTCCCAAATACTGCCTCCCAACCCAAACTGGGAGGCGTCCGTGGGTATGGGAAGAACAAACAGATGACCTTCGCAGAGCTGGTTTGAATGAATCCACCAAAGAAGATATTTTTTGCAAGTTTGAGTAACCTTGACTTGAGAGGTTAATGGGTGTTGACAAATGGACCATTGGACTGAAAGTGTCCATTGAAGAATTGGCATGTGAAACCTGGCCAGCGGAATGAGAGTGTTTGCTGCTGCCATGGATCCCAGCACTTTTAAGATTAGTCGGGTCAAAAGACAAGAACTCTGAATCACTTTCTTGACTTGGGACCTCAGTGTCTTTATTCGAGTAGAGGGAAGACAGGCTATGTGACTGACTGTGTCCAGACAAGAACCTATGAACTCCAGACTCCGAGTAGGTATGATCTGAGATTTGTTGTAATTGATAGTGATTCTCAGATGAATGCACAATTGGGGCAAGTAGTCCCTTGCCTGTAGATGATGATGCCTGGTTAGGGCAGTTATGAGACAGTCGTCTAGATATGGAAACTCTTGGAATCCCAGCAGTCTCAAGTAAGCTGCTACCACTGCCATGCATTTGGTCAACACCATGGGGGCTGTATTAAGACCAAAGGGCAATGTTCTGAACTGGTAATGACTGGATCCCAGCTGGAAGTGCAGGTATCTTCTGGAGTGCCTGTTCATTTTGATGTGATAGTATGCATCTTGAAGATCTGTTGAGCACATCCAATAGTCCTTTTGCAGCTGAGACAAAATGGATTGAATTGTGACTATCCAAAATGTTGATGGGAGGGGTTAGAGAAAATGGTATAATACAACCTCTGGACATGATTCTCTACACCCAGAATTTTTTTTTTAATAGCCAGGCTCTCGTGTAGAAAGAGAAACATTCTCCGACTGCCTCCAGAGGGGAACAGTTGGCCCTCCTTTCAGGAGCACTGATGGAGCTTATCCAAGAAGGCATCCCTGAAGCCCTGATTCTGCGGGCCATCTCTGCCACAAGGATGGTGTCTTCCATTCGAGTTCCCCCCTCTGCCCCTGGGGGAACCATCTCCAAGTGAATCTTGAAAAGGACGGTGGGATTTTCTAAACCATATTTTTCTACCTCCTCATTGATTCCCTGAGAAAAGTCTTTGAGGGGGTTGAAAAACATACACCCACAGCAGACAGAGTCATTCCTCCTTGTTCACATCTGCAGAGCATGTCTTTAACCTTTGGGCTGAGCAGGGAAGATCCAGCAAAAGGCACATTGATGAACAAAGACTTAAAGGGCTCAGCACAATCACATAATCGCATCCCGACATGTCTCCTGATGGCTATGTCTGAACCCGCCACCCGTGAGGTACCTTCCGCTGCAAGGAAGATCAACCTCATGGAAACATTTGAAATAGAGTGCTGGGTGGCCAACTGCAAGGAGATTCCACTGCTGATATGGGTCCAGAAAGAAATTTGGTAAGCTGTTTGATCAGATCTCTGTAACCTTGTAAAATGTGCTAGACAGTTCAGTGACCTGACAACAAAGGTTGCTGAAGTGTACATTCACTTCCCAAATTTGTCCAAAGCCCTAGACTCTGTTAGGGGAATGTATAGCGGAACTCTGTTCTGCCAGTTCTTTCTTAGCGGCTGCAGCCACAACCAATGCATTGAGTGGAACTCCCTTGCTCCAGTGTGTGTGGCCCTTTGGGGGAGTTAAAATCTTGTCTGGTCTTTTCTGTATTGGCTGCACAGTGTCTGGCTCCTACAACTCCTGGCAAGAAACAAGGTCGACAAAATCATCATCCTGGGGTCATTCAAGAAGTAGAATGGCCAGACCTGAAAGCTTCCAGCATCACAGATTTCTCCTGGGAGGGGGTGTCAAAGGACCAACCACCTTTTTATTCTACAGCTCCAGGATGTCTCCAAAGGAGATGTCTTCAGGTGGTGATCTGGGGAACCCTCCCCCTCATCAAAATCGATGTCCTCCATGAGAGATTCCTGGGTAATCTAAGTGCCTCCTCTTACACCTTCTCTTCTGAGGGACTTCCCCAGCTGGGTGCTCTGGGGAAGTATCGGAAGAGATGACTATGTCCTGACGGACCAGTTGGAGACTAGTTCAGGCTAGCTGTCCCAGTGGAAAGGATGGACGAGGCTCGGAGCAAAGAGCTGGATAAGGGAGGGTTGTTTGATCCGAGGGGAGAAGGGATGTCTCTTCTCTAGACAAGGTGAAAGCCCTCTCAACAAACTCAAAGGCCGAATGACTAGAGGACTTGAGGACACAGAAGTCGATAGCACAGGAACCAGGATTTCTCAATCCTCCAGCTCCTGCAAACCCCCCCCCCCCCAAGCACTCTACCCGAGGATGGAGTCAGACCACAGCTATCCAACACCAAAGCTCTGAAGGGAAGAGAAGGCTTTGAAAGCTTCAGAGTCAACTCCAACCTCCTGGACCAATCACTGATACTTCTACTCAGAGTCTTCCTGGTCCAAATAGCTCAGAACCAGTTGGCTCAGGGAAGCCATCATTCAAAGAACAGATCATCTTTGGATCCAATGAAGACACCCCCAGAGATCTCAGATCCTAGGGCTCCAAAACAGTGGATCAGATCAGTGAAGGACATACCAAGGGGGAAGTGGACAAAGGATGGCTTGGAGAGCTGGTATGATTCAGAGCCGGGAGAACCCTTATCTGAATCTGCTTTCTGAGAAACTTCCTCATCATTCTATCTACACCAGCTTCTGAAAATCTTCTGGAAGATCTAACAGATGATGTGGAGGACAGAGGTCTGGAGTGCTTTCGTGGAGATCTCTCCAGGAAAGGAGAAGAGAGATGAGCTGAAACTGAATCTGACAGGAGTGGAGGGATACAGATCTGAGGAGACATAGACTTGAAAACTGTCAGTTCCAAAACAGATCAAACTTCTTATGTTCTTTTGAAGTGGGCTCCAATGAAGGAGCTGACATGGAAGAATGGTCAGGAGACCATTACAGGACTCCTTTTCCTTGTAAATTGACACTGATTTACCACTGATAGACTTTTTGGTAGGGGTTTGAGCCCCAGCAACAGAGGAAAAATAGGAAGAAAGAAGAAGGCCTCTGGAAAATAACTTGTTATTCTGATCTTTAAAGCTCTGGGATTAAACAATCTACTTCTACATGAGCAGGGCCTAGGCATTACATGCATTCCAATGGTAGAAAGAAATACTCAAATGAGTAATAAAGCAGAAGGATTACTAAAGATGGTACTTTAAGAGAGCACCGAAAATGGTAGTTACAAAGGGAGCAGAAATAAGCTGAAATTAGCTCAAATGATTATGGGTGGGGGTAGGAGTATAAAAGAATATGAGAAGTTAAAACTACAAGCTAACGCACGACAAAGTACAGCAACTTCAGTGATCTGTGTCCGAAGCTGTTGATGGCCAACAACATTTGTATGTTAGGTTGGTGTGGCATTATGGATAAAAGGAGGAGCTCAAGAGTTCCTGGATCCAATAATCTGGAAGAAGCAGCCAGGTCAGATCCAAGTCTCAGATCTGAAAACATCAGTTGAGGAATGAATAAACGAAAAGATCAGATCTAGTATTAAACCACCATTAATAAATCAACTCCACAAAACAATACAATTTGCTAATATGGTCATCTCTAAATCTCACAACTACAGCTCTTCACAGTAGCTTTTATGATGCCTAGACAGTCATCCAACATATTTTCTTAGCCTTTCTTGCTCTGCTAATACAAACAGGAAGTGCTATCTTGAATCTTTCCTACTTTCTCATTAACTAATAATTACTTCCCCATCGCATTTCACATTCTTTTTAACTCAACTTGTAGAGCTTCTGCTTTACCTACTCCATTATGTCTACCTGAACTTTAGACAGCATGCCTAAAGAAACTAGTAAAATTAGTTATCTAGTCACTTTATTCCCTTCTCTTCCACATTTACAAGTTTGTTGCCCACCCCTCCAATTTCAAATAACTGAAACATGTTAAATGTGCTGATTTCTTCCAGTTTCACCAGAGCAGAGGTGTAAAGCACTGACTACACTTCAGGCATCCTGAGCTTGATTAGTAGCCCAGATACTTAAACAGCTGCTAAGAGAGGATGGGAGAGTTAAGAAGGATGCACACTGCTACAATCTCTCAGAGAAGTAAGTGGTGCAAATATGCATGGGGGGGGCAGGCTTTTGTCTTACCAAGCCACCACTTGATGGCATTCCTCACTCCAAGTATACAGGAGCATATATTTCCAAAAGGGAAGTTATTGTGAGCCTCTGTCATAAGGCTGTTAGCTCACCCCCTCCCCCATCAAGGAGGTGGGGTTATAACAAATAAAAATGTCCTCATAGCTAGGGCGACACTAAATAACACAAAACTTCACGACTACCTGTATGACAAAGCTCTGATGTTTTTTGGCATCAACTATCTTATGGGCAACTCCCCCATACAAGGAAATGAATGGACTCGGTATGAGCCTAGCATTGAGCAGCATTTTACTTTCACTGTGGATGATGCCACAATATGAACAGAAGATGACTGACTAATAGTTGGCTTAGTTTCTGGTCTTACTCTAAGGTGGAGCAATATTTGTCAGTATGGAAGGAGATGGTCAAAAGACCACTCTGTTTGCCAGGGATGGTCTGTACCTCTCTCCACTAGACTTTCAAATATTAGCTAAAACATTTGTCCTTCCCCACAGTGCCTTTTTTATGCAATGCTAAACTTAAAGTACTTCCAGCATAGCAAATCAAAACCAAGACAATCTAAAGGTGTTGCTGCTCAATGGGAGGAGACTAAGCAAAAAAAAAATCACTTCCTACAAGCTCTTCTCACCCTAGAGGATGCTAATGTCTGTGTGGTCAGTGAAACATGCTTTAGAGCCACGGAGAGCACATCAGCAGTGAAAGGCTATAATGCCTTCCCCACATTCAGACCAGTTACTACACAGACAGGGAGTAAAAGTGAAGATGTCTCAATTTACAACAAAAATAAATATTCCTCAAGGCTGGTCAAACAGCACAATGTATATGAGATCCTCCACATTCAAATCACCATAGGCAAAATGTCACACCACTTCTTTGCAAGCTATAGGTCCCCCTCTATGACCCAGGAAACCCATAACATGTAGTTGAACTTATTGGAAACACTCACCATCCAACCCAATATCATATTCATGGGCAACTTTAATTACCCACTATTATCTGGGAATTCATATACAACAAACGTACAGGCACAGAGCTCACTGGATTTTGTAAACACAAACTCCCTGGATCCGACTGTCAATGCACCAACCAGGTGTGCAAACACACTGGATCTGGTACCCACTAATATGGGAGACTGCTAAACCCCACCCTGCCATGGAATGTCTTCTCTGGTAAGGTCAGACCACAAAATGGTTCCTTTGAAGTAAAAATAAACCCTGGAATATTAAGGAACTACTCTAAGGCCACATTCTTACTACTATGTGAAAACCTAGCAAATTTCAAGCCCCCATATACCCTGAGAACACTGCTGCCTATATGGAACTGTTCACATAACCCCACAAAAACATGTTAATAGCTGCACAGAGGCAGCTGTACCCACCAGGAAGAAATACAGAACTAACTCAAAAAACAGGCCACCCTGGTAGAATCACAGCATCAATAGACTTTATATCAGAAGGAAGGAAATCATGGCAAAAATTAGGTAGTGCAGCACTGAGCAGGATAAAAGTATTCTCAAACTAAACAAACAACTTAGAGGACAAATAAAATCTACCAAAGCAAAATTTGAGAGAAATTTGGCCTCCCAGGCCAAGGACAACCACAAGGGATTCTTTAGCTATGTCTGCAACCTCAAAGGCAATACACAATTGTGTGCAGAGCTTATTTTTAATGGAGCCACCTATACTGAGCAAGAAGATATAGTAAACCTACTGGCTGACAAATTCAGCTCCAACTTTACACCTCTTTGCCCCTCAAACTTCTCTCATGAAATACCATCAAATATAACTCCCCCAGCTATCACTAGGGAACAGGTCCTTAATGCTCTCTCTCTAGGGCCAAGAACACTGCATCAATTGGCTATGGCAATATCCCGGGATGCCTTCTAAATAGCATGAACCACGAGCTATCAGACCCTCTGAAACTGCTACTTAACTGTAGCCTCCAAACCAGCTTGGTGCCTCATGAACTGAGAACAGGAACAGGAAGGTGGGCCATCTACAGACCCTGGAAGCTACAAATCCACAAGTCTCACTAGTCTCATATGTAAAGCCATAGAAAGAAATATCATGGAGATGATCAATAATGATCATAGGAAACCTCCAGACATTAGACCCAACACAATTTGGTTTTGTCAAAGACAAGTCATGTCTACTCAACCTGGTGGACTTCTTTAAGAAGGTCACCAAAGCAATGGATGAGGGCAAAATGGTTCACATTGTTACCTTGTCCTGGTCAAGGCATTTGACACAATACTCCACTCAGGCATTGTTGACAAACTCAAGAGGTTAGGTATAAACCCTTATGTCACCCAGTGGATATCCAGCCGGCTCAGAGACAGGACCCAAAAAGTTAGAACTGGGAAGACCACCTCTACAAAGAGTCTGGTCAGAAGCGGATTCCCTCAAGTATCGCTCTTGGGGCCGCTCCTTTTTGGTATTTACTTCTCTGAAGTCAAGGCCAATGTCACCGGGATCTGGCTGAGTAAATATGCAGATGACTGCAAATTAGGAGCAGTCATAGAATCCCCCTCTGAAACAAATGTCCTCCAAGAAGGGCTGACACAGACAAATAACTGGCATCAGAGACATGGACTAAAACCAAATGCTAAGAAATGCATAACAGTATCCTTCAGGAAGTCATCCACCCTTGTAACTATCATACTGACAAACACCCCGCTAAGAGTTAACATAGTAGTTAGGGACATGGGGACACAAAGACAGTAATCTAGCATTTGACCATCACATGTTTACAGTACTGAGGAAATCATACTGTGTTGTTCAACTAATAAACAAAGGTATGACATCTAGGTCCAAGAAGGCCATTGTTCCTTTGTATTCAAAATTCATCACCCTTCTCATTCAGTTCAATGCCCCCCTTGGTATGTACCTAACCAGGCATATCCAACAATTGGAATGTCCACAGAGGTTCCTCACTAAAAGAATACAGAGTGTAAGTAACATGTCTTATGCAGACCACCTTAAGGCCTTATCCCTGTATTCCGTCTCCTACAGGCAGTTGAGGGGATATCTATGCCTGGCATACAAGGCATTGTCAGACCCACCCAGATTGACCTCCTGAATAACCAAAACTCAAAAAGCACCAGAAAGACCCATTCTAAAGACTTAATTCTTGCCTGTGATATTAATAGGTCCTAATGGAGAGACGGGTATGTATCCCAGAGACTACTCCTTTTCTGGAACAGGCTCACCATCCATGTGGAGCAGAGTTCCTCCCTAACTCAACTGAAGTGTAACTTGGACAATTAGGTGGGGAACAGGAAATTCATCCCTGGTGGTTTGGCACCTTTGTCTCTAATGGATGCAGGCAACCTGTAAACAGTTTATCTCCCAGGCCCACACTTGTACATGTTTCATCTCCCAAACCCCTTCTTACACTTATCAAGGGTACCAGAACTTGTCAGAGACTTGGGATGCATGGCTAGGCTTAAAAGGGCCCTTGTGGGAAAACCTCTATGAAGGCTTGATGGCCAACAGGTACAGGGACAAAAAGGACCTAAAAATACTCATGTTGACTTCTGGATGTATGCACTGTATATATTGCACCACTGAATCTTAGATAAGTTAGGTAACTATGTTTTGTGTAGTACTTTTGATTTCTAACAGGTGTTTTAATGCATGCATACTGCACTGGAGCTTTTCTACCTGGGGCTACACAGAAGAATGGGCTAGCCCTACCTGGAATTCTTCCTTATCAAAATCAAACAAGCAAGCAAACAAATTAAATGGTTTGCTTGTCACCTGTCAGTCACTCCCTCCCCAGAGGAAATGAGATGAAAAATGACCATCTTTCTAAACTTGTGTGTCTGTTTAGGACGAGCCTAAGTAGGCAGTGTGCATCCAGGTTGTGAAAGGATCTCTCTGCCCTAGTTAATGTTCTAGCAAAGAAAATAGGGAATTAAAGGCACTCTTAACTCAAAGAAATTTTGGAAGAAAACATGGGCTGGTCCTAATGGACATCTGATCCTTGTGAAAAACAGATATGCTTCGCTATGAATGACTGCCTGTAACTCTAGAGATCCTTTGAGCAGAGGTAATGCCAGCAGTAACATAGTTTACAAAGATAAGAAAAGTTAAACACTGCTCAGCCAGTGGACTCAAACAAGGGATGGTCAAGCCTGTCAGCCATGATGTTCAAATTTAACAGAAGGGCTTATTCTCCAAAGGTGATAAGAAATGTGGAGCCCCCTTAAGAAACTGTTAGGACAGCCAATGCTGTGACAGAATATGGACCTCCAGAAAGTCATGGTGGCCTGAAAAAACTAACATATAACCCTGACTATGGAATAACTGAGGTCCAATTAGGAGTAGCACTGACATATGTTTACTGACTAGGATAGCATTGGATACTGTTCTAAAAAAGGAGACATGTTTCCACTCAGTAGGGTGTTTCTTCTAGGTGGAAGGCCTGCATGCAGCTTTGATCACTTGACAGCTCTATCTGATGTGCTAAAAAATGACTCTACAGCAAACATGAGATCATAAGCTCACAGGTAGAGCTGTTATTTCCACATCAAGGGGACTTATTGTTTAAAAAAGAAAGAGTTTACTGCTTGGCCGAAGACATGAAAGGCATTCAGGGAATATCAAGAGGTTTTGGTATTTCTTCTTTGACTTTTGAAGTGAGGCATGAAATCAAAAGAAATGGTTAGAAAGCATACAGGAATATCACTTAACATAGGATGGAAAATGCATCCACCTCAAACTCCTCCTTACACTATTACTTTGCTACTCTGTCATTCTTCAGCTAAACTCCAAGTTGGCAAATTGGATGATTTCTGGGATGTTCCATCTCTTAAATCTCTAACCCAGGCATGGTTTCTAGATATGCAGGTCCACGCAAGAGAAGTAAATCAATCAGTTTGTTCAATCTGTCCAGGATATGAACTAATGGGACTAATGCCTCTATGGTCCACTGTGGAATGGCCATAAACCTTTTGACCAGGGGCTACAACAGTGTGACCAACTGATTGGGTGCTACATAACTGATTGGTTTTCCAACTGAAAAAGAAAAACCTGTGGAAACTACTCCTCCCACTCACTGGGAAATTCACGGACTTTTTGACACTGCCTCAGACATAAACCTGCAAGAGAAATACTCCCAACAATCCCCACATGATGAATGTTTAACCACTGCCATCTTCTGGCTAGACAGTGAGATCACAAGTTTCTTCCTCTGATATCTGCTGCAGGCTCTGCTGAACTCTTCACATTTATGGCACTGCTATACATCAAAACTGATTTTATCCTAGGCAGCAGAGACTATAACAGTAGAAGTAGTGGTTCATTATTTTACATTAGCCCAGCCATCTAAAAAGCTGTGATGCTTTATGTAGTAAACTTAGGAACCTTTTACCCAAGAAAGTTGGGTTCAAGATGCAAACTGTACAACAAGCAGAAAATAATTTGTATTTCTTTGGCTCTGTGTGCTCTCATAATATACAGCATGACATTATGGCAGTGCCACTGTACAGAATGTACAACATACAGCAAAGATTCAGAAAAAAACACAGCTGAAATAGAATTGAGTCAAGATGAATGAAATGACTAAGGTCCCTCCCACGTTATGTCTATTTTCTTCCAAAATGCATTTCTTTGGCAGTGATTACAATAAACTAGATGACTTTCACTATACAGGATACTTTATATATTTATTTTTTTAACTCATATACTTTTTGCCCCCCCCCCCCCCAAATCTGTCGACCATTTGACTGATTACTACATCTCTAGCCAGTTATGACAGTCATGATCCACTCAAACTGCCAATAGGGTACCAAACCCTATCTCTTCACAGTGTATATAGTGGAGTGCTGTCACTACCACATGTAATGTAAGTCTACATATTTAATGACTCCCTTTGGAGTAGACAAATATTAGATACTTTACATCACTGCAAGTAACCCTGAGGACAAGGCAAAACAGATCCATCTTTGGGATGTTTTTTTCATTTGGCAGTAGCACAAGTTACCCACTCCAAAAGCTTGACTGCAAAGAAATAAATAAAAGCCTGATAAACTGCCCTGTAGCATCACTGTCCTGCAGGAATCACGACCTGCTAATTAATCTGCAGCCCTTAACAAGGTCTCAAGATGCAGTCCCAGGACTCGCAAATTAAAAGTATGCTGTATGACTTCAGATTAAGTAGTGCTATGTACACCTAAACTATTTCATGTGATATCTGCCTTAAAGCCAAACAAAAGACTAACAGTCTCTTGCATTATACAGGCTTCTGAGTATAATGTGCACACCTAGTTGGAACCCCCCTCTACAAAAGTCCTTTGCTATCACTTTATTTCTTTCATTTTGCCTAACCAAGTCTGGATTGCATCTGCCCAGAGACACTTAACTAATCTAATTGCATTCCCTACTTTCATCCCACCTAACTTTCGGCATCTCTACAGCTTTTCTGTTCTAGGTACTCTTACTTTCATTACCTTTTGCATCTTCTTTACCTCTTTCTCAGTCTCACTGATTGTTTCTGGTGGTAAATCCACTGCTAGTGCCTAACTTGCTATTCTCGGGCTTCACTCCACTCCTCCACCCTACCCCCAGCCCCAATTCCCACCCACCCACACATACTCTACTCTTATACCTTTCATAGCCATTCCCCAGCTCTATCTCCAACTACCTTTATACTCCACACTTCTTCAATCAACTGCATCACTCACTACTTCACTCCTATCTCATTCACCACTCTCTACATTACCTATACCCTACCTTCCCTTAACTATCAAATCATGCTAGTTTACTTATGCCTCCCACTTCGTTTTTTTCTCCTAATCTCCAACCTAACAACTCTACCACATACAATACTAATAAAATATTCCTCCACAGTTACCTCAGCCTCACCATTTAATTCTCCTACCACAAGCTACTCTCAGATATCTCCACCCCTAATCTCTAATCCTTTATCCCAGTATTTCCACCCCAAAAGCTTCTACACTAACCACTGCAACCAAAAATTAACACATAAATAACTAAATTTTCCAACCCCCCCCCCCCAGTACTACTAGACACTCTTTCAATCTTGTACGCTTTGTGGGGATGTTCACCAAAACCCTGTCCCCCAACCACAGCTTACAGCCTGAACACACAAAATTCATCAATATTAACCTTAAGAGTATATGCAATAAACTGGCAGCCTTTTATATATGGTTTACAATTTACAATCCAGACATCCTTGTCATCACAGAGACCTGGCTAAAACCTGAAATAAAAGATAATGCATTTCTACTTCCCGGCTACTACACTATCAGAACAGACAGAGTGCATAAAAAGCAGGCAGAATAGCCCTAGGCTTCCTAAATAGCCTAACAGTTATCCCCTGTGCTAAAACCATACACAAATTTGGTAATGCAGAAATCCTTATAACATTCCTAAAAATAAACTCAACCAAGACCATATTGCATTGTTGTACTGTACATCCCTCCATGACAAAACATTCCCATATTAGAAAACATCTTATCCTGCATTTCTGAAACAATACAAAATGAAATCATTATCTTCTGCTATGTTAACATTGACTAGCAGACTATATCTACACATACCACAACAGTATAAACCTCTGTGGCTTTATTCATTGAATTAATAAACCAACTAGATACAGTCAATTAAATATCCAACAATTCACCCTAGATTGGATTCTAGTCTCTAACCCTACCAACTATCCTTCCTCAGGTACATTCCTTGACTCTCTAAGTGACCATCTGCCTGCCTATATCCATAGGACTATCAGCCAACCCATAAAACAACACAAGTTCAAAACCATACGCAACTTACAAAAAATTCAACAAGGAATATCCATTGACTCTCTGAAAGCTACTGACTGGACTATCCTAAAAATACATCCCCTTAATGAGGCAGTTGAACATTTCAATAAGACTTTCCGAAGTATTCTCAATACACTAGCCCCACAATGAACCAAAACAATTAAGCACAACCACGCCCCAGGGCCTACCAGATCCTGCACAAGTCTCATGAATGATAGAGACAAAGCTTGAACAACTTGGCTAAAAAACAAGAATGACACTAACCTACAAATATTTAGACAATTACAGAATCAGACAAAACGACAAATATCCTATGACAAAAAAATATGTTAAACCCACATTCAAGATTACCACAAAAGCAACTCTAAGCAATTCTGGTCCTCCATATCATCACTTCTCAACCCTGGAAAATAAGAGAATCCAAATAAATACCCAGACACACAACCCCATCAAAAAGCCATCAAATTCAATACATACATTGCAGAATCAATAACCAGTCAAACTCTAAATCAAACCACTACCCCAAATAATTTACCCACTAATAACCTTTACACCCCCCCAACACGCTCACATAACCATCAGCTCACTAACACCGAATCACTGCCACCCCTTTTTTAACTTCAACCCATTTCTATATCACTAATAAAAAAAACTACAACTCAAATCCTGCTATACCTCAGTAGACAACCTCCCCCAGAATATAAAGCTGGTAGTAGATGCAATTGCATTTCCAGTTAACATCCTAATTAAGAGATCCATAGCTGAATCACATGTCCCCACCTTATGGAAAATGTCACATGTTATCCCCATTAAGAGAAGCAACTCCACTGAGGTGGCAAACTTCCATCCCATCACAAACCTGTCCCACCTCTCCAAAATTCTAGAAAAATGCATACTTCTTCACCACATCACAATTAATAATCTTCTCCCTCACACACAACATGGCTTTAGACATCAACTCAACAGCAATATATCTTTTATGGTCACTGTCAACAAAGGCCGTGACAATGATAAACTAGTATCTGCATTATTTCTAGACTTGTCAAAATAATTTGATATGGTCACTCATTCTAAGCTCCTTGATCAGCTTGCCAATACTGGTCTACCCCCCCCCCCCCACCACCATACTTCCAATGGTTCTCTAGCTAACTGACAGACAGCAAACAGTAAAATGGCAACACTATCTCGTCCTATCTCATCACCCTCAGAAGTGTACCCACAAGGTTCCATCCTTTGACAACTTTTATTTAATGTCTTTATCAACTGCCTTCATACAGCCTCTAGTAAAGGTACTCTAATACAATATGCAAATGACTGCATAATCATGTGCAAATCAGACACACTAACTCACCTACTACTTATAAAACAAGTCTTCTCATCCATAGAAGCCTGGCTCACCAACGCTCAACTCCTACTGAAACGTAGAAACACAAAACTTCTTTTCTCCAACAAACCACAATGCTCCAATACAACAAATTTCAAAATCTTCTCTGCAAACAAAGAAATTAAATTGGTTCAGCATACCAAATTACTAGGAGTAATAACTGATGACAAACTCAAAATTCACGTCCACATACAAAATAACATTAAAAAAACACCAAAAACTAAGCATCCTATACAGGAATAAAACATTACTCACCCCACATACCAAAATTACACTGAACAAAGTCTACCTCTTGCCCTCACTATTATATGGAACTCCAGTCTTTACAAATGAACAGACTTACCTGCAAAAACAACTTAAAAGCTGCTATAATAAAATTGCCAAGTTTGCCTCAAATTAATTCCATCTAATCATACCTCTCAACCTGGAAACATCAGAAATCTGGACAAGGCCCATGAAAAATAGGTACAAATCTGTACGTTGATTAACATAAAATTTGCATACATAATTATGTAGCACCGCCTACTCCAATGGAATTGTGGGATACCAACTTTCAAATGCAAACTAAAGAACAGACAATCAAAATATAGCACCAGAGTCCCTCTGCAGCCATTCCATTGCCCTATTATCTGGCTATTTCGCCCCATTTACCATAAACACTAATGTGCGTACTGCTTTACTTCTACAATGATTATTTAGATTTTATTTTTACATTTTATAGCAGTGTACTAACCAAGCAGAGAAATCAGGTTCAAAAGCAAGGATAAATTGATCCTGAAGTGAAGGACAAACCAGAAGCCTTATTTTTTTAAGCCAGATGAAGAATCGACTCCTACTCAAGGGCTACAAAATACCTACAACACAGATTTTGATAACACGTCAAAGTCTTCAGAAATATTTTGTCATGAAACAATACAAAACTACTATAAATATTCATCGTTAATGTAGCAGCACTTGTCAGTTTGGGCACAGGAATAATTTGGCAATAAGAAAGCCATAGGATGGAATAGTCCACTCACTGATTCTAATGTCTTCACTGTTAATCTAAAGAAAGTGTCTGACTCATCCCCATTTCAAGTGCCAAACCACCAGCAATGTGCTAACATGAAATGTGAACTATTCAAGCTCCAGGACACTAATGTGAAAGATTATTTACCCACCCACTGCACTGCTTCCCTATCAATGTGAAGATGACTCTCTGCTCAATACAGACTCCTGTACCAATGCAGATTTTCATGTTGAAAGACCCTTGAAAAATCAACACTAAATAACCAATGTTCAGCAATCCAATAAAAATACAACTTTCAACTCTTGGGGGATTCTGAAGTTTACTAACAAAGATTTCAGACCCTTACACACACACCACTTGTTAACTTGAATAAAATCTTGCATGAGGCATCTCAGGACTGCAGCATCCACCCCCTTTAAAAGTACAACACAGTACCAAAAATCCATGTAAATACTATGGGGGTAGAACCCATAGACTTCTGCATCAAAAGCAAGTATACTATCTGTTGTGTTACCAACAATGCAGACTTGATACAAGCAGCACTAAACTTCTCTTCCCCTGAAGAACTTTGCAGCACAAGAAATCTGGAAGAAGCCAAAATTTATTGGGGGGGGGACAAAGGCCGGAAACCATAGTGTGGAACACATTTTAAACACTGCTTTTATAATATTAGAAAGTTGCCAGAATAAAAAGCTTTGTTGTTAACATGCATTTCCTGAACGACAGGAAATCTGAAACTTAAACAGCTATAATTAATTATTTAGTGAATTCAGTTCTCACTGATTTGCCAGACAACCACAAATGTTAAGAGAAACACAGACCAAAAGTATGAGCCAAACATTCCAGATACTCTGTGAAACTTATGGACTTGACTCCTTGGCATTTTACCCACGCATAAACCAACAGCATGACCATCTTTCCACACATACAAACCAACAGCATGACCATCTTTCCACACACACACAAACCAACAGCATGACCATCTTTACACACACACACACACACACAAACCAACAGCATGACCACCTTTCCACACACACACACACACACACACACACACACACACACACACACACACACACACACACACACACACACACACAAACCAAAAGCATGACCATCTTTCCACACACACACACACAAACCAAAAGCATGACCATCTTTCCACACACACACACACACACACACACACACACACACACAAACCAACAGCATGACCATCTTTCCACACACACACACACACACACACAAACCAGCAGCATGACCATCTTTCCACACACACAAACCAGCAGCATGACCATCTTTCCACACACACAAACCAGCAGCATGACCATATTTCCACACACACAAACCAGCAGCATGACCATCTTTCCACACACACAAACCAGCAGCATGACCATCTTTCCACACACACAAAACAGCAGCATGACCATCTTTCCAGCTAAATAAATTCAGTTGAATGGTGAATACACTTATTCATTTCTGTTCTTGAATCAGTAGTGAATACACACATTTCTGTTCAACTTTCCTTTCATGATCCTTCTTTCCAGCTCAATTAATGCAGTTGAACGGTAAATACACTTACTAATTTCTGTTCTTAAATCAAAGCAGAATCACTCCATTCTTAGAGCAGCATGACCATTTTTCCAGCTAAATAAATGCAGTTGAATGGTGAAACTAATTTCCGTTCTTAAATCAAAGCAGAATCAACAGTGAATACACACACATTTCTGTTCAACTTTCCTTTCCAGCAGAACATACAGCTGCATGACTGCGGATGACTGAACAAAAATTAACAGTTTCATTTTATGATTAGTCACACAAAAACAAAGGCACATGCGAGCACACACATGCAGAAACCTCTGCACTGCAGTGTGTTCTCTTTAATTCATGTACATTACGGCGCAGTGTTCTGTTGAATACACACACTAAGAGAAAGAACTGCAGTACCTCTCAGCAATCCACAGAACTGCAATGGAATCCTAATCACCCTGTTAAACGGCATAGCACTAGCAGTCCCCAAGCAGCTAAATGGCATGGCAGAAGCAGATATAGTATTCACTCACTCAGCAGATGTAGATAACTCCACTCCTAGTATGAACGGCTTTAAATCTGCCCCAGATGAACCAAATGTTCAAACAGGGCAACATGCACAGCATTAAAATAAAAGCAGCTCGGACGAACCGAGTATTCAAACATACAGACGCGCGCGGGTATTCAAACAGGCAACATGTGTGGCTGAACTTAATTCCGACAGGCTGATGGAGCGGACGTCATCACGCACGTGATGATGTCAGCTCTGAAATTGCAGAATCTAAATAAAATAGTTTAAAAAATCGGAATGAAGGGGTGCAACTCGGGAATCGTGGCACCCCTTCATTGGGACCCCAAAACTCGGTAAAGACCGAGTAATTCGGGATGGTTGGGAGATCTGCATCTAATTCATCAGTGTAAAGTCTTACATTCCCCTCTGCAGATCGAACTCCCTCCTCCACCTTAAATACATACAACTTATTACACTACACATCATCCATAAACCTCTCTTGTCCTGCCCCCAGCCCATTAATCGACACTTATGTATCAAACAGACATCTTAAATCTACACACAAACACCTCCTCATAATCCATAAACCCAAATAGTGCCTTTTTTAGGCAAGGTTCAAATGACAAATTTACCACTGTAAAAGGTACAAGCAAGCAAAATCTGACAGTAATGTTACTCAGTGCTAGAAGTCAAACTCAAAATGCACTCAATCGAGGCACTCCTTAAAATGGAGAACATCGAAATCTGTCAAGTGACAGATACCTGGTTCAAGGCTCCAGAGAGCACCCCCGCATTACCATGCTACAATTCATACCACACCTTTCGGCCACCTAACCTGGACTGAAACACTAAAGGCGGAGGCATGTCCATATTCATTAAGGATATCCACACCTCCAGGCTAGGTACTCAGCATAATTCATCCGAGATTATCCAAGTGCAACTAACTCTGGGCAAGATCACAATCCAAATTGTAGCTTGCCACAGATCTCCCACCATGCCCCAGGATTCCCACTCCTCATTTCTTGATATACTGGAAAATATTAGGGTACAACCCAACACCCTAACAATGGGTGATTTCAACTACCCCACCATTAACTGAGAAAACTACTCGTGTACCAACACTTTTGCTCAACGCTTTCTGGAATTCATAAATTCCAATGCCTTGAATCAACTTATCCACACCCCCAACAGGGGGAGCAATATCCTAGACCTGGTCATTACCAACATGGGCGACTAGTGTTCCACACCAGAGGTCAATTCCTTGTTGGTCAGATCCGACCACAAGCTAATCACTATAGACATCCGCATCCCGCCCCCCCACACCCCTAATTAGAGAAACCACCATAAAAAAATTCTCAAAAGCCAACGTTTCGCTTCTTAAGACAGAATGGCAAACTTCACGACACCCATGCAGATGGACAAAAGAGGTACGACTGTTGAATCCTAAACAAATGCACTTTATAAGCACTTACACTAGAGTGCATGGATCATGCTATCCCTAGCAGAACCAAGATGCTATCTCCAAAAAAAGGAAGCCAATCTGGTGGTCCCCTGCCATAAACAAGCTCTACATCAGAAGAAAGAAACTTGCAAAAAAGAGTAAAATCCTATGATTGGAGGAACTCCCTGGTCAGCCTCAGTAAGAAGCTGAGATCCCTCATAAAATCCTCCAAAGCTAGTTACAAAAAGAAAATCACCACTGATTCTTAACACAACCACAAAGCATTCTATAACTATGTCAAGAATCTCAATGGCAACACCCAGATCTGCTATGAATTACAGCACAATGGCACTACATATACAGAACCAACTGATATTGCCAACATCCTGGCAGATAGTTTCAGTGCTAACTTTACCCCCCTCTCATCCCCTAAAGGACCCATCTCTATATCGGAAGAATGCAAAATCCCTGTAATCACAGCTGCACAGGTAAAAAACACACTCTCCAAAGCCAAGAACACAGCATCCATGGGACCCGACAACATTCCTGGCTGCGTTCTAAACAAAGTGGCACCCCACCTAAGTGCCATGTTCAATCATAGCCTCACCTCAGGCTTTGCGCCCCTGAATGGTGCACAGTGAAGGTTATCCCACTCCACAAAGGGGGAGCCACCACGGACCCCGGGAACTACCGCCCCATTAGCCTGATAAGCCTGGTCTGCAAGGCCATGGAATGTATCATCATGGAACTTATAAACAAAGACACTGGTAATCTCCAAACTCTGGACCCCACCCAGTTCGGGTTTGTAAAAGGCAGATCATGTCTCCTAAACCTGACAGACTTCTATGAAGAAGTCAAAGCCGTAGACGAGGGCAAGGTGGTTCACACAGCCTATCTAGATCTCACCAAGGCTTTCAACACCATCTCCCACTCTGGAATTATAGATAAACTCACTAAACTAGATATAAATCCCTATGTCACAAAATGGGTTGCAAACTGGCTCACTGACAGAACCCACACTGTGAAAGATGCAGACTCCAAATCTGACTTCAGACAAGTGTAGTACCACAGGGTTCAGTCCTGCAACCTCTCCTGTTTGGTATCTACTTCTCTGAAGTTCAGGCTAACACAGAAGGCCTTTGGCTAACGAAGTTCGCAAATGACTGCAAACTAGGATCCATAATCGAAACTCCTAATGATGTGGACATCCTACAAAAGGACCTCATTGAGACAGATGCCTGGTGTCAAAGCCATGGCCTGTAGAGACCAGACACTCTGCCTGCATCACTATGGACCATCCATGACAATGACGTGGGCCTCCTGCATTATGCGGATCCAGTCAAAATCACCTTGAGGCCTGGTGCAGCATTGCCCAAGGTACCTTAATACTCCCTTTCCGCACAGGTGGAAGCAGGAATCACCCCAGTAATCCAATCTTTATTGCAACAGGGCATTATAGCTCCTACCATTAGCCCATGCAATACTCCTATTCCACCACTTAAGAAACCAGGCAGGGAGACGTATCGCTTTGTTCAAGACCTTAGAGCTGTTAATGGGGCAGTTCTACCTGCCTTCCCTATAGTGCCTAATCCTGCCACTATCATGAGCTGCATCCTTCCATCTGCCACCACCTTTTCTGTAATAGACATTTCCACTGTCTTTTTCTCTATTCCGATTCATTTGGATAGTCAATATCGTTTTGCGTTTACATACCAGGGGCAGCAATACACATGGACTAGACTTCCCTAGGGGTATGTGGAATCCCCTATTCTTTACTCCAGGAAAATGAAGTGACAGTTAGATGCCCTTCCTCTTCCTGCCGAAACAGTGCTAGTGCAGTATGTCGATGACATTCTCATTGCATCGACTACTCCGCAAGCATGTCAAAGGGGCACCCTTGCCATTTTGCAGTATTTGGCTCTTCAGGGTTTTAAAGTAAACAGATCCAAGCTGCAATTTTGTCAACCCAAAGTAAAATATTTGGGTCATTTAATCTCACATGGTGATCTGAGAGTTTTGCCCTTCTGCATAACTGCCATCCAAAATGCACCCTGTCCTACTACCCAACGCCAACTCTGAGGGTTTCTGGGACTGGCTGGCTACTGCCAACAACAGGTCCCTAAATTTCTCAGATTACTCAACCCTTACTAGCATTATTAAAGAAGGATACTCCCAAACCTCTTCCATGGTCAGGGGAACATGAGAATGCCTTTATACAGCTCAAGGTACAACTATCCAACCCGCCTGCCCTAGGCCTACCAGACTACTCAAAACCATTAAGTCTTTTCTGCAGTGTATGGAATAAGGTGGCATTGGGTCTTTTAGCCCAACAGCATACCGGAGGGTACCAACCGATAGCATATTTTAGTACCCAATTAGATTACCTGCATGCCTGAGGGCACTAGCAGCTGCAGCCGTCTTAGTGGACCTTGTCACTTCCATTACCTTAGGACACACCACCTTTTTAACTGTCTCTCATGCAGTTCACACCTTACTCTTAAAGACAAAAGACAATATTTATCACCCTCTAGAATGACAAAATATGAATTGATTTTACTTGCTAACCCTGCCCTCCAAATTGTCAGATGCCCGGCATTTAATCCAGCATCATTAATCCCCAACTTGGGTGAGGGTGAACCCCATGACTGTCTTATTGTTAACTCTTCCCTTCCTCCTAGGTTAGATCTCCAGGATGTCCCTTTACAAAATCCAGATCTGGTACTTTTAGTTGATGGATCCTGTCTGTGCAACCAAAATGGACAGCTGTCAACTGCTTGGGCCATCTGCTCACAAAACTCTGTATCAACTGGAACTCTACAACCTGGTTCATCAGCTCAAGTAGCCAAATTAGTAGCTCTCTCTACTGCTTGTCAATTGGCCAAGGATAAGAGAGTCAATATATACGCTGACTCCTGCAATGTGCATGGTGTAGTACATGATTTTGGCACCTTATGGAAAGAAAGGGGATTCCTTACTATTATCAAAAATGCATTTTATGTTGACATGCTGTTACAGCGTCTTTTGTTGCCAAAACAAGTTGCTGCTATTAAAATTGCAGCTCATCAGTCTGGTGACTCTTTTGAAAGTAAGGGAAACGCTATGGGAGACTGGGCTACGAAACCAGCTGCTCTTTCCATCTCTGTAAAGGGACAACCAACGCAGCTGTGTGTATTTCAACAGGCGTTGCAGACGCCTACCTTTTTGAATCCGTGTTTATTGAATTTACAGAAAAATGCGTCGGATTCCGGCATGACTCTGTCGATACATGCAAATTGTAAATGTGGTGAAGACTTCATCTGGAGAAATCCAGATGGGCACCCTGTAGCACCAAAAGCCTTTTTACATCAATTGATCCGCGCCCATCACCTTCCTGTTCATTTGAGCCAAAACTCACTAATTAAGCTGATCCAATGCAATTGGTATGCACCCGGCCTTTTGTAATCTGCACATCATTTTGTGTCAAGTTGTTCAATCTGTTTACAATTTAACATTTCAAAAGGCACCCAGGTCCCACCACCAGCCTCTACCAAAACCACTGGGTCCCTTTTGTGCATTACAATGGGATTTTATTGAACTACCTCCTTGTGCAAGTTTTAAATATGTTCTTACTATAACTGATATTTTCTCTGGCTGGGTTGAGGCCTATCCATGTACCAAAATGATGCTAATTCTGTTGCTAAGAAGCTATGCACTGAGTTTATCCCCCATTTTGGGGTACAGTGCCATATTTATTCTGACAGAGGCACGCACTTTACCTCACAAATGACACAAGCAATTTGCAAAATGCTACGTATTGTATTGAAATTTCATTGTGCTTATAGACCTCAAGACTCTGGCATTATTGAAAGGGCAAATCAGATTATCAAGGTATGAATATCTAAGCTTACTGCAATAACAGGCCTCACCTGGGTACAAGCACTACCTTTAGTATTATTCTCTATGCAGGGCCAAACTCATCACTCTAAGGGTCTTTCTCCACATAAAACTATTATGGGTTGACCCATCCGTATGCCCCTCACCCTACCACCTCCTTTTTCTCACTATCAGTTACATGATGCTAATTTATTGTCCTACTGCAAATCTCTTGTTTCTGTTTAACAGCACCACCACAGTCAGGTCATACAAGCTCAAACTCTACCTGAACCTGACCTGGCAAATCACCTTCAACCAGGTGACTGGGTGTACATTAAATCCTTCAGTCAGAAAACATCCCTACAGCCCTGTTGGAAGGGGTCCTACCTGGTTTTGCTCACCACCTCCTCTGCTGTTGAACTACAAGGATCATCTATACCTGGATACACATTTCATAAGTCAAGAAAATCATGCCTTTGAAAGACCAACAACCACTTTCCTTCTCTTCACCTCAGGACATTCTGGAACCTGTTGCACGCTGCACCCGGAGCCATGCTAAACCACCCTCTTAAAGCCGTGAACTTTATTTTGCCTCTCCAGCCATGACCATAGCTTCTCCCGCTACCATGCATCTCCTGACAGACTCAACTAATTCTTCACTTAGGACACTTCATCCCTTAGGCACGGCCATACAACTGCAATTTCAACCTTCCTAGTGGGCCACAGCATTCCCTCAGAAACACTGTACATGTATTTGCAGCACACTTCTTGTACTCCTAATTTTCCTGTTGTGCCCATTCCTTATTTCGGCTACCTTCACCAGTCTTGTGACCACCCCATGCCTTCATGTTCACAAACGAGCATCTAGTTGGCACCAGAACTTTAACATGTATCATTCCTTCAAGTTAATGTATACCTCCTCTTTCAACATCAGTAACTGTTGGGTTTGCACAGTGATTCCCACTGCTCATGATGGCATTCTATTCAACAGCTTTCCCTCAACACTTCTATGTATCAGCCTATTTTAACCAATCTCACCGGGGGATTGTTGTCACATTCTAACAAGACTGTCACTTTCGTTGGCCTTTCACCAGCATGGCATTTTGTGTCTCAAGCAAAATGGATCCAAAAAAGTGGGGTGGAGCAGCTGTGACACTTCTATGATAAGTGTCTGCTATGCCATCCTTGTATCGTCCATTGCAAATCAATCAAGGGTCAAATAAGTGTATTTTTCTCACTGGAGACTGTGCCCACAGGGTATGGCCAGAAAGAAAGCAACATCAAAGAGATTAAATAGCACCCATGAACTGCTTCATTGGCAAGAATGGATTTTTGAAAATTATATGTAGGGACATAATCTTTCTAAATATGCTCAAATGCAAGTAAAACTGGGCTTCAATGTATTTTTTCACACTGTTAACAATACAGCTTCTGAAAACATCTCAAAGGTAATACTGAATGATGGCTGCTACTTTATCAGCGGGAAAAGAGCAAACAAATGGCTACCTGCAAATTGGTCTGGCAACTGTTTTCTGGGTTATTTAATCCAGGCCATATGACATATATATAGATTATCATGGGGAAAAATCAAAAACATTCGAGAAGTAAAGGCTCCCAGTAACCCTATGGGTATGGTGGATGCATCCTGGATCTATTACCACAATCTTGCCCATGCCAGCACTAAAGGGTTAGCACATATGGACCTCGGGGATGATGTAATTTCTTGGGCTGGCATGATACCCGCTTATGGGGCGGTAAAATCAATTTGGGAGTGAAAAAAATGTAAAAACTCCTTGAAACCCTGAGCAATGCAACTTTTTCAGCACTAGAACTCATAACTGATGAGCTGACAGCCATGAGAGCTATAGTCCTAGAAAACCGTACGGCTCTTGACTTCGTACTTGTGGCTAAAGGGAGTACTTGTGCTTTAATCCATGAGGCGTGCTGCACTTTTATTCTTGACAACCAACATGAGATAACTAGCCATCTCGAGCTGATCCAGAAGGTGTTGGAATGGTCAGAGGCTAAGGAAGCCGACAGCTCCACTAGGGCATGTTTAACCAACTTATTCTCCAGCTGGGGTGGTGGCACACTAAAATTACTAATGCTGATCGACATTCTTGCCTTAAGAACCTTTATGGTTCTGTTTTTAATAATGACACTGATTTGTAAACTGCTGGCTGCCAAGGCAGCAAAAGCTCAATCAAAGTTTTACATGCCAATTTTTAAGGATAAAAGCAATGAAGTAAATGTGTGCAATAATGCTAAGATTTCAGATATTATGGTAATGTTGAGTTATGGAAAAATGTTTGACAGACTATATGGTGATGCTTAATCAGCATCAAATGGGGGACTGTAAAATCTAAAAGGTCAAAAGCAGGTGCATTGAAGGTTAAGAGTATGTGATTGACTGCACGGAGTTAGTAAGCACTACGTTCAAGTAAGTTATCTGGTCAAGAAAACAAGTCCTTATATGGACTTATGTCCGATTTTCTCTTTCTACCTAGCAATATGTATTCAGGTGTGTATTAATGCATATGGGGAACTACCTGATTGGTATATGAAAATCCTCCATTGTCTATTGGTGTACATATTCAACTCAGTATCAGTATTATCTAAGCGTATATAAGCTCACAGTTTCTTTTGTTTGAGGAGACTCCCTATACTGACTTTGGGTCTCCCACACATGTGTTAATAAAAGTTACTACGAAAGAGAGAACTGTTGCTGCGCATTCTTTTATAATTATTTGAGTAACTGTACTATCAGTAAATATTTCTTAACACTTCATTAAGTTCTTTATTCTGAAATCTTTTTGCTAACCTCTGGCAGAAACTGAAAATCCTATTACATGGTAAAAACATGATTCAAATGTCCCTCTTCTTCATGTCCTTCCATTGAACATCATCTTTATTTTACAAATTTATATGTCATTCCCTTTAACTGAAATTGTCAAACTTCAAAATATTTTTCAGTTTCACCCTTTTCCAACTCGTTTTAAGCTCTACTTAAGCATTATTTATTCACATTTGTCAAAAGGTTCCAAGCTTAACCCACAGAACTGCTGAAGTATATTTTTGTAAGAGTCACTTATTTTATTAGCCCAATATCCTAACTTAAAATCTCATGATGTAACTTAAAGGCTTAGTATAACTGTTAAGTTCTGACTGCCATGGGCTATGTGAAGAGTTTTCTGACAGACCTGTGGAGAATGGATCCAAATCATCATTCCCCATTTTCTACAGGAGGTCAAGATGTTGTGATAACTGTCGACATCTCTACTGATTCAATTTCACTCATATTTTCTTTGGCAGTCATGCTTGACTGCCTCAGATCTTCTCACACAATCCATCCACCTCTTTTGCTGGATGCCCTTGTTTCCTCTTGCCTTCTTCCTGTCTATCCCAAACCATCTTCACCAGACTCCAAAAAAACAAAAGAGAGTATACTTAAACACTAAAGGCTTCTCTGTTTGTTGCAACTTGTCTGAGTGAATGAGATGCCTTAATTAATGCTGCCTGGGCTTTTATTAGTATAAATGAGCTTAGGCTGTGTGTGGTTTTAGGTCTGAAGAAGCAGTTGTATAATAGATCGTGAAGGCGCTTACCATGTTTTAATGCTTTTATTGTGTTATGATGGGTTTTTTTTTTACAGCGCCCCAGCCGTGGTGTACTCTCTTTTCTCTTTTTTTTTTGAATTTACTTGGACTGTCTGAACAGAGAGTATTTTGACAATTTTTGGATTTTTTTACTGTTATCATCTTCACCAGACTGTCTGATGCTTTTCTGTACATGCCTAAACCACTGTAATCTGTTCTCTTTAACCCTCTCTGCAATTAGAGCTACTTGGCTTCTGCTCTGATGTCCTTATTTCTTTCTGTCCCACAGTGTGCATCCTAGCACCCTTCTCAGGCACTTCATCTCCATCACCTCTAGCTTCCTCAACTGCTCTGTCTTTAGTGTCCAGGTTTCTATGCCATACAATAGTATTGGTCACAACACTGTTTTGTACAACTTACTTTTTAGTTTGTCATTCTTCTGTCATATACTACATACCTGACACACTGTGACAGTTGGCTACAGCCCCTCTGATTCTAATTTTAATCTACTCATTCAGACTTCTCCTCAACCAACACTCCCAGATACTTGAAGCTGTTAACCTACTCCACTATTTTCCATTTGCTGCCATTACAATGGTCTTATCTGTACAGTTTCATCCCATGTACCTTCAGTTTTGCATTTCATTCCCCTATCCTTTGCTGGAGCTTTTGCTGAGTCTACCTGTAATGTCACATTGTCTGCATACAGCAACTTTGTTGATCTATCCCCTACAACCACTTTGCTAATGTAGTCCATCACCAGTATAAACAGGAGTGGGCTCAGAGCTGAAGCCTGATGCACACCCACTCCTACTGGGAACATTTCTGTTACACCGACCACTGTTTGTACTTGATAAAAATAAACCTCTACCACAACTGAAATAAAACACAGCAAATTAGCGTAAATCTTCTTTAATCACCGCTTTCGTAAGAAAGACTTCATCAGAAATATACAAACTGCACATAACATACTGTTTAAATACTCTCTACATAATTGAATAACACTCCAATCAATTAATACAATAAAACAATTAACTAATTGAACTTTAAAGAGAACAACAATCAATTCTTCACATATACTATTTGGTCTTTTAAAAAGCACTTAATATTTATTACATCATTTAATCCTGGCATTCTATCTGCTTTCAAATTTATCTGTCATTTAGTCTCTCTTTGTTCCAAATAATTTTTGAAACTACCCCCTCTCAAACTTAATGTTCCTTGTTCCAATACTGAAAATAAAAACCTTTTAAAACCTTTGCATTCAATACTATGTCTATAAGTGCATTTTTACCGTTTTTCCTTTTTACATCATTCATATGTTCTCTAATCCTAATACACAAATATCTGGTGGTCATGCCTACATAAAATTTTTCGCAGTGACTACAAACCACTACATAAACCACTCCCTGACTTTTGCAAGTGAAAAATCCTTTGACAGGAATAGTATAGGAAATATGGGGCAATTCAATATATGGCCCCTCTAAAATATATCTGCACATGTTGCATGCATGACACTTATACATGCCTAACTTTCTGCTTTTTGATGTCTTATTCATACTAAATGAATCTCTGCCTTTTTCAAGCATCTTTAGACTATATTCATTTCCATACACAAATTTTGGCCTTAGTCCTACAGCTTTTAATAAATCATGGTTCCCTTCAAGAATCTTCCATTTTATTTCAACAACATTACGAACAATGCCCCCATCAATAGTTAAAGGCATATCTAAACATAAATGTCTATCTTCTAAATCTACTATACCATTGACCTTAGGACCTATTTTAAGTGCTTGTTTTAAAATGGGCGGATACCAAACTTCTCACCTATCCATAACATATTTCATTTGTTCATCTAATAAACTTTCATCATATCCATGGTTTAAAAACATCCTTTTAATAACAGAAAATTCTTCTTCTAGAGAATGATCTTCACAAGTCATCCTGCTAGCTCTAATGAACTGTCCTTTAGGAATATTATTTTTAATGGACTTTGGATGATGACTTTAATAGTGTAAATAACTACTCATAAAAGTAGTTTTTCTATGGATATGACTAACAAATTTATTAGTAACTATGTCCCACTTTAAATTAACATCCAAATAGTTGATGGACATACCAACTTCGCCAATAGTAAATTTTAAAAATGAAGAAGATGCATTTAGCTGGTCAACAAAACACTTAACTTGTTCTGGCCCTCCCCCTATGATAAATACCAAGTCGTCAATGAATCTCTTATAGAATAGAACCTGAATGGTGTCGAAAAAACTTTTCAAAACATGATGTTCCCACCATCCCATGACTACATTTGCAAAAAATGGGGCTGCTGGGAAGTAATGATTATTTAAAATAATGTCTAATAACTCGCAATAAAATTAATAACAGTATTAGTTTTAGTGAAATAGCTTAAATAAGCTCTAACATAATCTATGCCTAAATCATGTGGTATACAAGTGTACAATGAAACAATGTCCAATGTAAACATTATATGTGTGTTAGAATCAAATGTCACAACATTATTAAACATTATTATACTCTCTAAAAAAATTCCAAGAGCCCTCAAAAAGGACTCCATGCTTAAGACAATAGGTTTTAAAAAAGTGTCTACCATGATAGAAATGCCTTCTGTCACATAATTTGGGGCCGAAATGGGTGGCTGCCAAGCTCTTGTGAGCTTTCGGAATACCAAACAAAACACCAATTTTAGGATTTTCAATGTTACAAAAATTATATGTAATGTCATTTAAATCACCAGACATAAAGCTGTCATAAAGGAAACTTGAAATATATTTATAACATTTGTGAATTTCACCAATCTCAACTCTTTTATATTCAAGTTCATTATTTAACATATTCTCTATTTTTGTAATGTACTGACATTGACCATAATTACCACCATACTCCCCTTGTCACTTTTCATGACTCAAATATATTTGTTATTCCACAAATCCTTCAAAGCTGCCCTTAATTCAGAGTTTAAATTATCATAATGTCTGTTGTGACTTTTTAACTGTTCCCTTAAATCATTCTCACAGGCTGTCTCAAACACTTTCAGTGTATGATTTAACAAAGGATTATAACTGGAAGGCTTCACAAAAACACTTGCTTTACAATTAACATCTTTCAAAATATAACATAACCACAATCAATCAACTAATTATCCCCTTGCTAAACCATCTAACTCCCTCCTACTAGCTTATCTTAATATACGTAGCATTAACAACAAAGTAACTCAACTCCAAGCTCTCTTAGAAGTTTACTTCTTTGACATTATCTGCCTAACAGAAACACGGCTAAAACCTGTTATCAAAGACAATGAAATTATCCCACCTGGATATAATATCCTAAGAATTGACAGAGTAGCTAAGAAAGGCGGTGGGGTTGCTATTCTATTTAAATCTGGCTTACAGTTAACCACATACGACTGTAATCTACCTCTTGATTCCAATGTGGAGATTCTCATCTCTAAACTTGAACTTAACAATGCTAAATCAATCTCTATTATCTGTATGTATCTGCCCCCTGGAAATAACATAGCCACCATGAAATATATCCTTTGCTGGCTATCCCAATACCTGTCTCAAGAAACCATAATACTAGGTGATATAAATATAGATTGGAACTCCTATTGTAGCAGCCTCCCTATCACCCACATTAACCTATATGTTTTTTCTCAAACCATTACCTCCCCCACAAGAATAAATAAAGCTAACAGGAAAGCAAGCATATTAGACTGGATTCCTACAAACAATCATACTCACTACTATAATTCTGGAACCCTCCCTGATGATATAAGTGACCACTCACTTACCTACATCATCAGGCATAAAGCCAACACTCCCATTTCAACCTCTATCAGAAGTATCAGATCCAAAAAGAAATTTAACCCTGATCTATTCCAAATGGAACTAACAGCATGCAATTGGGTTCCGTTAAAACATCTCCCTTTAGATGAAGTCGTTAATTACTTTAATTCTACCTTCCTTGCCATTCTTAAGCACCACACTCCAACCAGATCTATTAGAATTAAGGCCAATTCTGCCCCATGGCTTTCTAACGAAACTAAACACAAAATTCATCTCAGAAATAAATATTGGGCCAAATGGAGAATGACTAAAAACCCTGTAGACCAACAAACCTTTAGACAGCTAAGAAATGACACTAAGAAGGCTATACTTTCTGATAAATGAAACTACTACCTACAATTTCAACAACCTAATCACAACAACCCACAGAAATTCTGGGCTAGCATTAAGCAGTTACTCCACCCAGGTCACTCCACTACACCAAGCCCTCAAAAACCAGACCAGAAAAATCCCATTCTTACAGCTAATACCTTCAATACCTTCTTTACAGATGCTATCCAAACACTAGCTAGTCAACTATCACCTAATATCTTCACACTACCTTCCTATACCTCAATCCCACCCCCGCCTTTTCACTTCAAACCTGTCCCAACCACATTTATTCTAACTCTTTTGAATAAACTGAAACCATGCTCTCCCCCCTACCTTATGGAAAGTCTCCAATATTATCATCCTGCATAAAGGTGGACACTCCACTGAGCTATCAAAGTAATCGCCCCATTGCCCTACTTTCTCCTTTAGCTAAGATCATGGAGAAATGCATCCATAGGCAATCACTCAACCACTTAATTGAAAACAATTTACTTTCCAACTGTCAACATGGTTTCAGATCCTCATGCAGCACTACCACTGCCCTCCTTTCCTTTACTGATTACATTAACATGCACTGCAACCTGAATAATCTTTCTTCTGCTCTATTTATCGACCTGTCTAAAGCATTTGAGATGGTAAACCACCAGATTCTCATAAACATACTAAAATCTCTGTCATTAGACCCACTTTCCATAAAATGGTTCAAATCATACCTTGACAAACAACAGCAAGCAGTATTATGGCATAACACTCTATCCACCCATCTACCCATTACCTTAGGTGTCCCTCAGGGGTCCATACTAGGACCTCTCCTCTTCTCCATATTTATTAATGACCTTCATCTAGCTATCCCCAAGCCACTTGCATACAATATGCTGACTCCACACTATTATGCTCAGCTATATCTCTCCCATGACCTTCACTCTCTTACCCAGAAGGTATTTAACATAGTTGAACAATGGTTCACTCAACATTGTCCTCTTTTGAACCTTCCCCCAAAAAAAACAAAAAACAAACTCCTCCTCTTCAATCCTACTCAAAAGTCCTCTCCTCTTGATTTCTCTGTGACATCCACCAATGGTACTATATCTCCAGACCCTACCACCAAACTACTTGGTGTCACCATCGACAATAATCTGAACTTCAACATCCACATCAACAATGCTATAAAGACTGTCATCAAAAAAAGTGGTGCTCTCTATAGGATTACACCCTTTCTTTCTCCTACAGCCAAAACTACTATAGCTCACACTCATTTAGTCTCTACACTCCTCTATACCTCACCCAGTTTTACTAATCTATCCAAGAATAACCTCAGCAAATTGGAAATGTCCTATAACATTGCGAGATTTGCAACAGGCAACCCATTTAGAACCCACCATTGTATAAATTTAAAGCAGCTAGGATGGTTAGAACTACAACACCTGATTAAATTCCACCAACTAACCATTGCCCACAACACTCTTTATAAACCTTCTAATACTCCAATTTTATCTAGCCTCATCACCCCTATAAAAATCTGAAGTCCTTACGTGCATCAAACAAACTTCTTGTACACACCTCTAAACCTAAGAACAGGGCTAGGGATTCTCTCTTCTCTAATACTGTAGGTAAATCCTGGAATCTTCTCCCTAATGCCCTCTTCAAAAACAGACTTAAACTTTACCTCAAATCATACTGGCTTTCAGCATTTAAAATGTCACTCAGTCTCAATTGGGTTTTTTAAATGAATTAATTCTTCCATTTTTAGTGACTTCTGCAAACGAAGCAGAACCCCTTTGTCTGCGTTGCTTACCAAACCGGACTAGTCATCTATCTCTTCAAACTTGACTTTGCTTATCCATTACTTATCACCCACTGTTATATCATCCTTCTTACTATATATATATTTTTCATCTCTCCCTTTTTTACATTATTTCTATCCTCTACAGATACTTATTTTTAAGTAAATCCTTCGTAACATCACTACACAACTAACTTCCTTTTTCTACTATGGACTTTACCTGTATGATGTTTCTGTACCTGCAATTTGCACTGTTTATGACTCTTGCCCTCATTGTACATCCTGTGCTAACCTGTATGCTGTACTGCACATGTTACCATTGTTGTTGATTTTTATTATGATATTTGCTATATGTACTTGCATTTGTATTTGACTGATCGTGTCTTGGAGCTTATCTCCCCGAGCCTCTACTGAAAATGGACATATATCCAGTTAGACTAGCCAGGTCAACAAATGTAAAATAAAAATAAAAATAAAATAGATGTAACTTCCTGATGTATTTTTTTTAAATCAAGCACTGTATTAGTGACATTAGCCTTTATTGAAGGCACAAAATTCACCCCAAGCCTCAATAGCTCTAAATAATGTACATTTAAATTTAAACTAGACAAGATTAAAATGTCATTTTCATGTTCGTCGTACCTTATTTGTTGCCCGTTGAGGAGTCTGATGCCATTCGCCCTTTCTTCCGAGTTGCCATAGGCCTTAACTTTACTGATATCTGTTCCTTTTCTGCTAAAAAAGCTTTGGGCTTTGCCCCAAGCTCTTTTTCAGTTTCTTTGGCATTTTTTTCAAGTTCCATGGCCTCATTTTGTTGGGCTGTTTGCTCTAATGTGCTTTCAGCATTTAAAATGTCACTCAGTCTCTCCTGGGTTTTTTAAATGAATTAATTCTTCCATTTTTTGTGACTTCTGCAAACGAAGCAGAACCCCTTTGTCTGCGTTGCTTAAGGTGGACTGAATCAGATACACACTGATTATTAGAAAAAAACGAAAAGTTCTTGTTCTTGTTGGTAACAACAGCAGAATATGTACTATCAGTCTCATAAGCCTGTAAATCATGATCTAGTTTGTTGTTTTTCCTTTGTATGAGAACTCTTTCATGTTGTTCTGTCCTCTGACAATAAAGCATGTTCTGATCTCTCACTGAACACAACTGAGAACTTGGATTCTATGGTGTGTTCAACCTTAAGAACTTCCTCTTTAAGCTCCCTTAAGAGTTTCTTTGTTGTGCTCAATAAGTAACCCTAGAGAGCTGATACCGGCTTCATTAAAAAACTCCTTCAGCTTAGTAAAAAAGGAATCTTTAACTGATGCACCATTTGGACATTTGAAAAACCTTAGTCCCTTGGGGACGATGCCCAATTCACTACATTTATGAAAATATTTGTTCTCAATGTCTACACTCTTGTATTTTTAAGTAGCTTGTTTAAACCGTCACACTGTTCTCTATATAGCAATAAATCACCACGATTAGCTAACCTTCTGGCACTGGTGAACGCGTCTTCACCATTATTTAACTGAGGCAATGTTCATATACATACTATGTGGCTTTGCAGCCCTGCCTTCGATCATCTCTTCTCCTGGATGAAACAACATTCTGTCCCTTGGTATTCACCTCAATGACAGTTTCAGTTTCATCTTCTGAACCAAGGCATATGGATTTGATCCGAGAGCATTCATTCACCAACAGTTTTAAGGATTTCTGTATGTCTTCCATGTTTTTCAACAATACCCGAGTCAAATTCAACTCAGGAGTTCATGGAATGGTGTAAAGGCTTACATCCATCAATGGATCCACTTGCACTTCAGACATGGCAGCACACAAATACAACTGGAAACCAAAAAGTGCACGGTCACAAAAAAACTGATAAAAATAATAAACCTCTACCACGACTGAAATCAAACATAGCAAATTAGCGTAAATCTTCTTTAATCACAGCTTTCGTCAGCAAGACTCCATCAGAAATATAAAAACTGCACATAACACACTGTTTAAATACTCTCTACATAACTGAATAAACACTCCAATCAATTAATACAATAAAACAATTAACTAATTGAACTTTAAAGAGAACATCATAATCAGTTCTTCACATATACTCTTCGGTCTTTTAAAAAGCACTTGATATTTATTACATCATTTAATCCTGGCATTTTATCTGCTTTCAAATTTATCTGCCATTTAGTCTCTCTTTGTTCCAAATAAATGTATTGCCCCATATTTCCTATACTACTCCTGTCAAAGGATTTTTCACTTGCAAAAGTCAGGGAGTGGTTTATATAGCGGTTTGTAGTCACTGCTAAAAGTTTTATGTAGGCATGACCACTAGATATTTGTATATTAGGAATAGAGAACACACGAATGATATAAAAAGGAAAGACAGTAAAAATGCACTTTACAGACATAGCATTGAATGCAAAGGTTTTTATTTTCAGTCTTGGAACAAGGAACATTAAGTTTGAGAGGAGGTAGTTTCAAAAATTAATTGGAACAAAGAGAGACTAAATGGCAGATAAATTTGAAAGCAGATAGAATGCCAGGATTAAATGATGTAATAAATATCAAGTGCTTTTTAAAAGATCGAAGAGTATATGTGAAAAACTGATTATGTTGTTCTCTTTAAAGTTCAATTAGTTAATTGTTTTAATATTTTAATTGATTGGAGTGTTATTCAATTATGTAGAGAGTATTTAAACAGTGTGTTATGTACAGTTTGTAGATTCCTGATGAAGTCTTGCTTACGAAAGCGGTGATTAAAGAAGATTTACGCTAATTTGCTGTGTTTTATTTCAGTCATGGTAGAGGTTTATTACTTTTATCATTTTTTTGTGACCATGCACTTTTTGGTTTACTGTTTGTACTTGAGTCATTGGTCCTTGTCCATAGCTTGCACTAATTCTACCAATGTTTCTGGGAGTTGGAACCACTACAAGACTGACCAAATGAGGTTTTTGGGATCTTGCCATTTGCATTAAACAAGTCTGGGAATGCCGGCTGGACTCTTTCCAAGTATCTGTCTCACTGCAAACATCAGGTTGATTGTGCTGCATCATGATCAAAAACAAACTGCTCATTTCGCATTATACTTTCTACTACGTTGCATATTTATTTATCAATTATCCTCTACAGAATTTTAATGTACTATGACAGGAGTTAGAAACCTAGCTGTAGGCAGTACAGAGGAAAGTCTCCTTTGTTCTTGTACACTGGCACTAGTATGCTTATTCTCCAGTCATCTGGGATACTGCTATGAGTATCCCCTCAGCAGCCATTTCTCCCTTATCTCTCCCAACATCTTGATAACATATGTTGTGACCTTATCTGAGCCTGCTGCTTTCCCTGACTTCATTTTCCTTAGTGCTGTTCTTACTTCCATGGTGGGCTCCTCCTCCTCTTTTCACCATAAGCTGCATCTGGGGCAGTACAGCTTCTGTGGGGGTTTCTTCATTCAGAAGCTTCTATAAGTACTGCTTCCATCTGCTTTTGATGTCCTTTTGACTGGTAAGCAGGTTATTCCTAGCATCCCTTATGAAGGGTATCTGACTTTTTGTATTAAAGTATTTTTGTTTTATTTTATGCTCAGTGACTTCATTTATTCATACATCACTTTGACTCGGTCTTTGTATGAGTTTTGTATCTGACTATCTTCTTTATCCTTCTGTCTTTGCTTTGCGACCTGATAGATTTTTTTGTGACATCTACCGAGTCACTTTCCAGAAGCTGGTAAAGTGCCTCTGGTGCCTTGCTGTTTGTTACTGTAACTCCTCTATTAGTCTCTCTGTTAGCCAACCAGTATTACTTTCTTAGCCTGGTCCATCTTTTCCATCTTTCACTTTTTTTTGCATTCTTTTCTTTTGATGACTTCCTGGATTTCTGCATTCCATCACCAGCTTTCCTTATGTACCTTATGCAGCAGAACCATGTATGGAAATATCTGTTCTACAGTCCTCACACAAGCTATTTTGAGGCACTCATATTCTTCAGTTCCACCTACTTCCTCTTCTCCCTTAAATGCTAGAGTCCCAAGTATTTCTTTGGGCTCTTCAGCCTTCTCTCCAGTTAATTTCCAGATCTTTAGCAAAGTCTCTGTTGACCTTAGAGCCCTATTCAAGTCCACTGCATGCAGCCAATTGTGGCACCCAGTTTTTTATGTTGTGGGCCAACTGTTTCAACGTGGATGGCTTTGCAATCACTGATCCTACCCCGGTATCCTTTCCTTACTAGGAGGAAGTCTACCTGAGTTGCATGTTGGCCAGTGTTGTATGTGATCTTGTGACCATCTCTTGCTGAACCATGTGTGTTGGCCACAATCAAGTAATTTGCTAGAGAGAAGTCTAAAATGATCTCTCCTTTATTCCTGTTGCCCCTACCATAAGAACCCAGGCAGTCCTGTTCTGTGTGTTGCACTATGTGTGCACCGATTTATGTCATGCTGCTTAATCTAGTAAATCATGCAACTGATGTCTGAACACAGTCTTTTCCTTCCTGTCAAAATCATGCTATGGGGCACAGGCTGAGATTATAAATAATGCTCCAGCTTTACACTAGAGTCTGATTACCATGAGTCCTTCACTAATTCTCATCACATCCCTCATTGTCTTCTGAAGCATCTCAGTCATGATAATTCCCACAGTATTTCTAGTCTGTCTTCCTTCTGAGTAGTTCACTCTGTATCCCAAGCCAAGTAGCTTTACTGCACTGCCCTTTCATCTTATTTAAATTATAATTAGGTTGTCCAGCGCTTCCTTACCATCATATAGTCCACTTTTAAGCTGCATCTTGTAAGTAAAAGTGCATTGAGTGTAACAATTCTTAGTTCATGTTTGGCAAGTTGATTGGTTTTACATCCAGCTTTTGCTCAACAGAGCTATCTCAGTTAGCTCAAGCTGGGCAACTGGATGCTGGCCAGGAGCTTATGGACGCAAGGTCTGCTGGGCTTTATGGTGGGGACATGCTGGTCAACAGGGGTACATACACCCCTCTCACCATTAGCATGAGTCCCTTAGCACAGGTCAGAGTAGGACAGGTTCTCAACCCATTTACTACTGGCAAATGCATATGTCCATTTGGCAAAAATTAGTCAACAGGGCTGAATCACTTAGAGACAGTTTTTACACTGTCAAGAGACTAGCCCGGACATAGGAGAACATAGGTCACAGACTGTGCATGATCTTGAGGGTACTGCACACCACATTTGATGCCAAAAGGGTTTGGGTTTATATAACTCTCCACACTATTGGTACTGTTGCCCACAATTCCTTTCTTGAGTAAGTCTGAGGTGAAAATATTCAGAAACGTTTTGGGAGGTGGGCACAATGAGAACATGCTAACTCTACACAGGCATTAGACAGAGGGCAGAATCGAACCTTGTACCCTATGTATGGAAGGCGAACACCTTAACCATTATCATCTAACAAAGACTTACTCCAAGTAACCGAAGTATCCAATACAGCAGGCAACTCTCTTTACCCTAACTTTGTTGCTAAAAATTGGAATACCCTCCCACATAGTATTAGATCCATAAGCAATCTTAATCATTTCAAAATATCTCTCAAAAGACACTTATTTGAATCCTGGCTTTGCACATGCAACACTCCAGGTTAATTATTAACTTAGCATTACTTATATAATTTGGCTGTACGTACTAACTCTGTTAACATATCCCTTCTAACAACACTACTTCTCTATAAGTAGTTACATTCCTAGCTGCAACTCTCACCACGGAAGTTTTACTAACTATGCACTACTATGCCTAATTGATTTGCCCTGCTTAAGTTCCTAAAAAGAAGTTATGTTCTTACCATAACGTTCCATCTGTGTTGTTCATCTACATTCATTCATTACTGATGGGAGTCGGTTCCATCCTCGGAACTGAGTCGGCCTTGTAACAAGCTCGTGCCAGCCAAACTAAGCTTTACCCATTGTGCCCCTCTCCCTGTTACCTCAGATCGAGTTTGCCCGTAATAAAGAAAGCAGAGGCTTTTTCTGAGCAGGTTCTCTAAAGCGGGATTTGGACCAAAACCAGGAGCCCCTTGGAGGGGGGAAGGAGGGTGGGACGTAATGAATGAATGAAGGTGAACAACACAGATGGTACGTTATGGTAAGAACAGAACTTCTTTATCTGATGTTGTTAATCTTCATTCATTCCTTACTGATGGGACAGAGTCCCTAGCTACTTTATGCCCTGGGAGGCCCTTATGGAAGGATGTCCCTAAGTACCATTGAACCAAAGGATGCTCTCCCCCTGGAGACCAAATCCAATTTGTAATGAGTGATAAAGGTATGAGGGGTGGCCCAAGTTGCAGCTGCACAGATATCATCCATTGAAGCCCTTGAGTGAAAGGCTATAGAAGTTGCCACTGATCTGGTGGAGAGTGCTTTGATTTTGCTTGTTAGAGGAATTTGATTATGTTGGTAGACAAAACATATACAATTTCTCAACCACTTAGATAAGGTCACTTTAGAAACAGAGTTTCCAAATTTAGGGCCTGAAAAGGAGACAAACAACTGGTCTGATTTACGTGACTTAGTTCTGTCCAGATAAAATCATAATTCTCTATGTACATCCAGCAAATGAAGGCAGTATTTTCCTTTGTTTGAGTAGTTTGGAAAAAAAGACTAGTAAGTCAATGGTCTGGTTAACTGTCAATTCTGAAATAAGTTTGGGCAGGAAGAATTGGTCCAGAGTGATACTCTGTCCCAATGAAAGACCAAGTAAGGGCGTTATATACACAAGGCCTAAAGCTTGGATATGCATCTTGCTGAGGTAATGGTTACTAAAAAATAGGTATTTCTAGGATAAGAACTTTATATCAAAAGTGGCAGCAGGTTCAAAAGGTGATTGAGTTAGGGACTGCAGTACTAGTGTTAAACTCCAAGGTTTTGTTGGTTCTTTGAAGGGTGGTCTGATATGCGAGACCCCATTCAGGAAGGTTTTACAGAGATGATGGGAGATTAAGGATGTCTTGAATCCATTATGGAAGTTTGAGATAGCAGCCAAATGTACTCTAATGGTGGAGGCTGTTGCTCCCGAATGAAGAAGACCTGATAAATAATCCAAAACCACACTAACAGGAGCTAAAGGTCTAGTTCTCTCTGCCGGGACCAAATAAGGAATCTCTTCCACTTGCTAAGATGGATTTTCCTGGTGGATGGTTTATGTGAAGCCAGAAGAATGTTATGTACCAGGGAGGTAAGGTTATTCTGCTTGGCAATTACTGGAAGTGGAGAAACCAAGCTGTCAGCTTGAGACTGGATATGTTTGGGTGAATCAACACCTGCGGGTGTGAGATTAACTCCGGAGCTGGATCCAGATTCCATGGTTGGCATACTAGATTAGGCCAAAGGAAGGGAAACCAGATCTGTCAGAGCCAGTAGGGTGCAATGAGGATTACTCTGCTTCTCAGCCGCAGGGTCTTCTTTAGAAATTGTTGGTTCAGGGGAAAGGGAGGGAAAGCATACAGAAGTCCAGTGGGTCAAATCGTGTATTAGAGTGTCCCTAGGGGACTCCCCCTGCAGGAGAATTAGGGCAAAGTAGCTGCTGCATTTGTGATTTGCTGGAGAGGCAAATAGGTCACAGCAAGGCTGGCCCCAGCAGCTGAAGATCTTTGCCATTACGGTTGAATTGAGGGACCACTCGTAAAGCAGGAGGATACATCTGCTCAGTTTGTCTGCAATCAAGTTGGAGTTCCCGGGAATGTGCATTGGTATCAGAAAGTGGTTGGAAGCTATCGGCAACTGCCAAATTCTCATGGCCTCTTGACATAATGGGTAGGACTTGGTTGCTCCTTGTTTGTTGATGTACCAGACCACGGACATGTTGTCGGACTGGATAGCACCTGTCTGAGGGGAGGACAGATTGGAATGCTTGCAACACTATAAGCACTGCTCTCAGTTCTAGGAGACTGACATGCAGGTTGCCTCTATGGATGACCAAGTGCCTTGGACCGTCTTTCCCTGAAAGTGTCTCCCCCCACCCGATCAGGGAAGCGTCCATGGTCACTGTGGGCTGCTGAGATGAGGAGAAAGGGTGACTCCATTGGTCTTTCTGGCTTCATCTACAAAGTTAAATCTTTTTTGCATCGCTTTGTTATGAGGATCGGAAAGGACATAGGATGGTGCGAAGGGAACCACTGTGTTAGCAGCAGCTATTGAAGAAGTCTCACGTGTAGCCTTGGTAGGGGAACTACTGTAACTGATGCTGCAACTGATCCTAAGCTGGAACCTTGTTTTGAGAGAGCATCACCCAGAGTTGGAATCTCAGTCTTTCTAATCTGTGATCTGGCAGGGAGGATAGGCAAGATTGGGTATCGAAAGTTGCTCCTATAAATTCCAAGGTTTGAGAAGGAGTTAACTTGCATTTCTCTTCTGTGTTTATAGAGATTCTTAGGTATTTTGCCAGTTCTAGAGTGTAGTTTAAGGCTGTAACCAGTAGATGCATGGTGGGGTTGGTAAGGAGCCAATCATCTAAGTACGGAAACACTCAGAATACTTGCAGTCTCAAGTGAGTTATTATGACTGCCATGCATTTGGTGAACACTCTGGGGGCTGTAGAAAGTCCAAAGCGCAGTGCCCAGAATTGGTAATGACTGGCTCCCAGCCGGAAATGAAGAAATCTTCTGGAGCTTTTGTCCATTTTTATGTAGTAATACGCATCCTTAAGATCTACTGAGCACATCCAATCATCTTTCTCTAGGAAGGGTAGGACAGACTGAACCGTGACAATCCCGAATTTTGTTTGGTTGACAAATTATTTCAGAATGCTGAGATCCACAATCGGTCTCCAGTCCCCCGTCTTTTTTGGCACTAAAAAGAACCATGAGTAAAATCCGGATCCTATTTGGTCTGGTGGGATTGCTTAGATGACTTTTTTGAGGCAGCTTTAGTATTTCTTGAGCTGCTGCCTCCCTTTGACTGGGTGGGACGTTGGGAATGCTAATGGCTTTGGACAAATATTGAAAGGTATGTGATAACCGCTGGCTTATTACATTCTGCACCCAAGAATCTGTGGTTATTGTTTGCCAGGCAGGGTGGTGCAGAGAGAAACGTCCCCCGACTGCTTCTAGAGGAAAGCAATCAGGCCGCTCTTCAGGAATGCTGGTAGGGCTGACCAGAGAAAGAATCCCTGGATCCCTGGTTATGCGGGCCCCCTCTGCCCCTGCAGGGGCATCCTCCAGTTGAGCTACCCCCCTCTACCTCAGGGAGTAAACTCACTACGTGCGTCATGGAAAGGATCCTTGGATTTCTTGTGCCACATCTTTCCACTCCTCTGATTTCTAGAGTAGGACTGTTGAGGGGTGGAAAAACATATGTCCTTTTCACACGTGGCTAGTGTGTCTTTCACTTTTGGGCCAAAAAGGGAAGATACCTTCCCTGGATCATTAAGAAAGGAGGACTTAAAAGAGTCTGCAAAGGTGTATTCAGGCATGACGTTTCATGACAATGCCTGAACCCGCAGCTCTAGCCACCCTTTTGGTAGTGTGACAGATTAACCACATGGACGAGTTGAATATAGATCCAAGGGTCACAAGCTGCGAGTCAAGATTGTCCCATACCTCATCAGAAACTGCTCCTGCCAAGGTTCTGGAGATTTCCGAGATTGGGTCTCTCTGAAGCCTAATAAAGTGTGCCAAGTAATTCAAGAACTGAATGGCAAAGGTCAATGAGGCAAACACTCGCTTCCCTAACCTGTCCACCGCCCGAGACTCCCTGTGTGGGACGTGGACAGTCTGGCTCTCCTCAGCGAGCTCTTTCCTAGTGGCTGCCGCCACCACCATAGCGTCTACCTGTAGGCCTTTGGACCAGTGTGGGCTTCCTTCGGGCAGGGACAAAATTTTGTCTGGTCTCCAGGGGATTGGTTCAATAGAGGCAGGACTCTTCCATGCATGCTGCATGACGAGTTGGACTAATTCGCCTGCAGGTGGGGTCACCCAAGAAGAAGAGGGTCGAGCATGAAAAGCCTGCAAGAATACAGACTCCTCAGAGGAAGTGCTGGTGGGCTTCCAGTCTCTCCGCTGCTTTAAAATTTCCAGAATGTCTACAAAGGAGACGTCCTCAGGGGGCAACTGTGGGGACCCATCCCCTTCATCGCAGTCCGCATCTTCAGTCAGGAACTCCTCGGGGGGGGGGGTCCACATGGTTCATCTTGCATGATTCTCTTATGTGGTACCTCTTCAGTGGGGGCTTCTGATGAGGACTCCAAAGAGCGGGCACCCTGCATTAGGGTAGCTTGAGGCTCTTGTGCTTGATGTCTTGATGCAGTGGCCTGTGTCAGCTGTGGTTCAGAGGGACAACATATCTGGTATTTCGATGCCGATGGCTTGCCTACAGAGGCAAGGGCTTTCTCCATCTCTTGGAAAGCTGGCCCACCTGAAGAGGGATGGGAGCCTGGATCAGAGAAGGACAACCTTGGAACTGGGGTCACACCCTGTTCCAACAGGACTACTGCCATAGGAAAAGCCCCAAGAGGACCTGGTACTACCAAGACTCCCGGAACCGTAGCAGATGGCACCATAGAAAAAAAAAATCAGTGCCATACTAGGGGTCACGGTGTTTGCAGTCCAGTCATGACCCTGATGATGGCTCATCTCCAAGTGAGCCGAAGACCAAAGGGTCAGCTCCGGAACCATGGTGAGATCCACCAGTGGAACCGGAGTGGGAACCGAAATAGGCATCGGTGCAGAGGGCTTTGATACCTGCAAGGAGGTCAAAGGAGGAGAATACGCAGGAGTCCATGGAGAAAAACTCACAACTCCAGTTGGGAGGGGAGTTCAGGAAGATGTTGAAATCCCTCTGGTCATCAACAGCTGGTCCACAAGACGCACCACGTCCAATTCCAAGAGGCTCCTGGAAGATCAGTTTGATATCCCCGATGGACAATCGGGCCATTCCAAAAAACAGCTATATTGCTGCCCAAAGAAAAGATCTGCCATGGGAGAGTATCAAGTCCAAGCAGGCTCTTCTCTCGGCACTGTGGTCTCAAGACCAGTAACATGTATAGGGTGGGGGGTGGGGTGACCGGTGTTGGATTTACTATTATTGGTGCTGAATAGGATGGAAATGAAGTGCTAGTTGAAGGCACAGTCACATTGTTTCAATCCTGTTGTTCCTTTCTTCTCACACTTGGCAGGGAACAACTTTGGCAAATTGCTTATTAGGTATCAACAAAATACAACACAAATACAATACCAGTACAAACTCTAAAAGTAAAGCAGATAGAGAAGCATTTTTTTTGAAAAGGCAGGAAAGAATACCAGCAATGGTATGAAGATTACCTCAAGAGGTAGAAAGAGAGGGAAGATTACCGGGTTGGTAAGAAGAACATTTTTTCCAACAGAGGTAAAGCGAGTAGTAAGAGAAAGTATTATAAAAGCAAAAGAAAGAAAATTCTGTGGAAAAAGAGGTTTCAGAATAATCATTTTTATAGTATTTAGCTGAGAGCTGGCTTAACACGTCTTGATGGCTATGCGGCAAATGAGATCTGAGGTAACAGGGAGAGGGGCACTACAGGTAAACCTTAGCTCGAGAGTTTTTTGGCTAGCACGAGCTTGTTACAAGGCTGACTTGGTTCCAAGGACGGGACAGACACCCATCAGTAAGGAATGAATGAAGATTAACAACATCAGATCTAATGTTATGTTCCTCCACATATACAAGTTTAACCATATATTTGTCTATATTCAAGTGTTTAAAGTCTTGTTCTATTTGATACTATGTATATATTTTCGTTTTTACATTTTTATCCTGTAAATGTGTTAACACTCATTTTTGTCAATTTTCTTTATCATTTATATTACTTGTTGTGATAATTTGCATGTAAGCTTAGACTGGAGCTGTTCTCCCCAGGCCTCTGCTGAAAATGGGCACTGTCCCAGTCGGACAATAAACAAATGTAAAATAAAATAAATAAATTATGCTAACTGGTTACAGTCTAGGAAATATACACAAACATAATTGATCATATGACCTTACTTTCCATACACCATTAGTCAACTGAGTCAAAGTGACATGATCTGGCAGAACTGAGGAACCTGCCATGACATGAGCTGAAAATGCAAGGAAGTGCATAGATTTAGTGGTCTATACTGATGTGAAAATTAAGCTGGTCTGAAATGCTGATACAAGCAGGATGGAGAGCAAGGTACACTATGGATATTAAAAGTTAACTGTGCAATGAGGGTTCAACTGCCAGAAACTCTCTAACTTTGGCAATAATATAAATATCAAGTAATATGAATGAATGAATGCTTAATTTGCCAACTACAAAAACATTTATAAAAAATGAAAAGCACAAACTCACTAGTTCTACATCATTTTCTGTACGGCTGCTTTACTGATAACATGGTTAAATAAATCACAGCAAAATAGAATGAAATGGGATAGTCTTTAGGCATATAAAAGGCATCTAAAGCTAGAACATACTGTAATACAAACTTCTAATATCAGTTCACACAACTACTGATGACCTTTTCAATATTCTGTACTCACACATGGTGTGAAGAAAATGAAAACACTGTCATCTGTGTTAGCATGTCTGACAAGAGACTTGTTTATATTCTCACATTAACTTGTATTGTATGCCAGCATGTCTAATTTTGAAAATGTAAATAAGTTTTTTAAAATGCTGATTGTTTCCCTGTTTATACAAAATGTTTAAATAATCTGTTTGTGTTTTGATACATTTCTAATTGCATATGTTTGTGAGGGAGATTCTAAAGTACAAACTGTCTATGGAGAATCAGCTGATCAGTAGGTGACATCATTAGAATATTCCTGGTTGCTAGGTGATTATTTGAACAGATAACCGACAGGAAAAAGAATTTTTTCAAACAGCTGATTGGTATTTTTAAAATACGACAGTTGAGACTGTTAACATGGACTATAAAAGAAACTGCTGAAGTCAGCTAATGAGCAATTAGTTAAGAGTTGCAGTGATGTGCAGTAGATACCCAAGAAAAAGGGCTCACCAAAAACGGTAAGCCTGCCTCTGCCTTGCTGTTATGTTTTAGATTAGATCAAGGGCAGTATTCTCTAAACAGATTAGGAAAGTTTAGTTATTTAGATAAAGTTTTTCCAAAATGATGGAAGTCTATCCTACAGTTTAATTTTATATTTCTGGTGATTAAATTCTGGTGTTTACTGAAAGTTACTGATTTACATTTTTCAATAATCATTTTACTTATTAAAAATGTTTTTCATTACTTTACATTGTGGCTGGACAATCAGTTCGTTCTTTAGGGATTATACAGTGTTAATACCTGTTTGGTACTCCCCAGATCACCTTGAATGCCTGGCTGCTTCTGGTCATAGCTATCATTTATTTTAATACTTAATTTTTAATAACTGATCACCCTTTAAGGGTGCGTATTCCTGTCTGACTGTGGTGTCAGCGTTTACTATTTGTATTGAGGAGGGGGAGAGGACACAGCTGGAAATTTGTCTCAGGCTTCCCATAAGTGTTTTGAGTGCGAGTGAGTCAGAGATCTTAAACTGGAGCACATTGCTCTGAAGTGTATAATAAGGGATTACATTGGGGTGGACAGAGGTACACAGTCCAGTTGTACTCATCAGGGGAAGTTGTGGAATTTTACTTGTGTGCTCTGGTGTTTTCAGTGACATAATGGAGTCAGTAGGGAGGACTGAGGCTCCTTAATTATTGACCAGGGTTTAAGTGGGGGGAGTCACATATGGTGTGCGTGATTGCTATAAAGAATCCTTTGTGCATATTTGCTTTTTTATCTGCCAACAGTCAAGAATGTAAACTTGCAATCTTCTGAATAAACCCATTCTAATAGCAAAATACTCATTTTTTTACAGAGAAAATACTATCAAATGTAAAACCTGTACAATGTAAGTCTCACCCTAGTAAGAACTGATTCCTTTTCACCTCAACTAACCATACTACATGTTTCTTCATTTAAGGTTCATCTTTCCTATATTTAAATTCAGCTGCAAACCCAGCAAAAAAATCTTAATCTACTCAAGAAAGTCTAAAACATTCCTACACGAATCCTTTTGCTGCTACATACAAGACTAAATAATGTTTCAAAGCAAACATGCATTTTTGTCTGTTTTCTGCTGCTGTGTGATGGTGTGAGTGAGTGAAGTGACAAACTTCACTTGCAGTTTATATTAAAACATTCCATACGTTGTTAAGAACTGTCAGCAAGCATAAATATTGAATCAAAAATGAAAGGGAATGAACTGTGTAAAGGGGGGGGGGGGACCATCCATAGATGAATTAAGAGATTCTGTAACCCAATAACTTATCATTAATGCCCAAAGTACTGCCCTTTACACAACTAAAAGGACAGCAAAATAGCAAAAAGATAATAGCCACTATGCTGGCATGCAGGTTAAAAAGCAGCCACAAGATTCTGATAAATGTTTCTGTAATATTTTTCTGCATTATTTAAACTGATGTAAGGAGAGAACACACACACACACACACACACACACACACACACACACACACACACACACACACACACACACACACACACACACACACACACTTTACAGACAGAATAAAAATCCACAAAATGCAATAAAGAGAATGATTAAAGTAAAAAAATAAATAAAGTAATAAACTTTAATTAAATCCATAGTACCAGAGATGAAAATGCAGCTGGAACTTGGTTCCCCAAGCTTTGGGTGAGCAAAAGAACAAACCCACCGACTTTCATCAGAAAGCTGAAATTGTAAGGAATAAATGGCATGTATCTTTAACGCAAACTGATGCATCTGTCCCAGGAGACCATCAGTTTCAAAGACCAGAAGCTGCAAATTCTAGTTTAAAAAAACAAATGAAATTATAATACATTTCATACTGCACTGCTGTTGGTGACTATAACTATGTCTCTATTTTATTTTATTCCAAAAATAATATTAAGAGGCTGTCTGCAATGCTTTGGTCAACAGCAAAACCCATATTTATAAAAAAACTGCTTCCAGTAATGTAGTAGACCTTGACTCACACAGGTCCCAACAAACCAGCCAAACACTGGGTATGGAAAAGATTACAGAATTATGCAAAGAAAACAATGTGTAGCAAACAGAAGGAAGGAATTCTATGTACCGTATATTTCAAATCCATAAGGTAAGGGCAATGTGAGAAGCGGTGGCAGCTGGTGACTTCAAATCAAAGGGGGGGGGCTGCAGGAGTCAGCTGAATGGTGGGGTCAATGGGAAGGGGTGTGGCCAACTAGAAAGGGGAGGAGCTATGCTCAAAATCACAAAAACTAACTTTAATTAAATACGCTGCCCTGGGTGCCAAACTGTCATTATGAGTCCAATCAAGCAAAATGAAGTGTAGAATAATAAAAATATTTCAATGCATTGGCTGCATGGCAGCTTACTTAATATCTAGATGGAAACAAAAAGGTTGTGAGGCATGAAAAAATAAATAACTTTTTAAATACATTACTGGAATGCCACTCAAAATCAAGTATAAGAAAAGTAAGCAGCACTCAACTCAAACCACTTCTCCTTGCACTACAGTTCTAATTATAATTTATATTCAGCTTTATTAAAGTACCAAGCAACACACTGAAAGTACAAATATCTGTGATGCCCTCACTTGTAAAAATGTTTCTTATCCAAAAAAGACCTGCTGCCTGACAATTATCTACTTATTTCATGGGGAAAACATGATCAAAGTAAACAATGAAAAGCAAACAAGAAACAAGCTCAAGATACATTGCTTAAAGGATTACTGTATAGGTTATGGAGCACACGATTGGCATTCTGTTTAGTTTACTGTTAAAGCCTGCAGAGATGACTGGAAGTCTCCAACAAGTGTAATGAGCTTCTTAAAATAATGTAATCCTGTCCTTTATTACAAATACTGTCATATGCATTTCAATACCCAAGGCTTATACATTATCTAGTTAAGTATTCTCTGCATGGCAACAGAAAGGCTTTCAATGTTGGCAATTCTTTAACAGTATGCTTATTAAAGCTTACTTGCATCTTACGATCTCAGACAAGCTTACCTGATGGTCATTAAAGCATTGCTACTTAAACACAGAGCAACAGGCACTTTGAGTAATAAGCATAAATCAACAGTACAAAAATATGACAAACCAGACCATTCTGCAAAATCAAGGACAGATGAAAAGCCACTGTAGTACTTGTGTCTACCTTGGATGGGGGGAGATACTCTGCACATTTACACTGCATAACTACTCCTTGCCTTGCTTGGACACATCCAGAGTCACTATATGGGGGAGTGGGGTGCAACAAGTATGTCACAATTTGAAATGTCTCTGGCTGACTGTGATGGCCCTGACACACTTGTCATACCTCTCAACCTCAGAGCAAGAAATCTGGACAAAGGCCCAAAAATAAGGACAATTTTTTAAATACTGCTCTTATAAACTTAGAAAGATAATAGAATAGGTCTTGCATTAGTATGAATTTTCTGAAGGGTATGAAATCTGAAACTCAAATGTCTGTCATTATTTTCTAACTTCAGTCTTTAATGATTTGTCACTAATTTGCCAAAAAAAACCCCCACAAGTTTATGAAAAATGGGCCAAAAATGTGATGCAAAAATATAAAATAGCCACACAATACAGCTGGGAACCTGTCAAAGAAGGGACACTTTAATAATAGTATTGCTAACTTGAGCAGCTGACAAAAGAATCTACATGCATTTCTGAAATAAAAGTAATCTATAACTCTGATTATTACAGTTATTTCTTAATTGTAAACCCTCCATGTTTTCTTCTAAAATTGCTTTTTTGTGCAGGGATTATTAGGGGGAAGAGCAACATTTTAAGCCAAAATCGAGAGGTTGAGAGGTTTTATAAAGCAATTTATTTGCATGTACCTCTCAACCTGTTAATGCAATAAAACTAACAAGGCCAAATATATTGGGGGAACATATAAACAGTACTAAAAATTGCTCTTGTATAAACTGAGACAGTTGATAGAATAACAGGTCTTACTTTACCATGCATTTTTCTGAAAGTTATGAAGTCTGAAACTCAGTGTGTCATTATTTAGTGACTTAATTCCTAGATGATTTGCCAGAAAACAACAAATTTTATGAGGAACGACCAAAAATAAGAAGCAAAAATCTATTAATTCTTTGAAAATCCGGACAGTTGGGAGGTATAGTTCAGCTGGGGCTGTCTGAGTTTGCCACCCTTCCCCCTCACAAAATGATGGTCAAATGCAGCCTCCCCCCTGCAGCCATTCCAATGATCCATTACTTGGCTATTTCACTCCATTTACCATAAACACTAATGTGCATACTGCTTTACTTCTATGATGATTTGGACTTCATTTGAAAGTTTTATTTTGCATTTTACAGCACAAAACACTAAGACATCTGCTAAAAAAAGCAATGCAGTCTCACAATGAAAACAGACTTCGCCATTAAAACTTCTCTGCCCTTGAAACTCACATTCATTGAAACCCACATTCAAAGAAAATATAGTTTGCCAGTGGCAGATAGAGATTAATTCTGGGCTGTTTTCAAGTCATAGCCCCCTTGCATATGAAACATACATGTGCTCTTTGATATACCTTCCTGATTGTACTAAATTATATTCCTTGTACAATGCAGTACAGTTGTTAGAGGGCATTTTAAATGTATTAAACAATGAAACAGAACGCATGCACCAATAATGACAAAACTGCCCAATTCAGAACATTTTTCCAGTAAACAATGAAACAAAATGCATGCACCCATAATGACTCAAACTTCTACAGTCCACCATTATCAGTAAATATGCACAATTCTACAGTCCACCATTATCAGTAAATATGCACAATCGCTGAAATAGTAAAAGTCATCTAAATAATTCCACATTAAAGAAATCTGTAACTAATGAAGAGGTTGCTGCTAGCAAACACCTTTATATTTCATGGTTTCATCAAAAAATAAAATGCCTGTTGCCCCTGAGGAATAAATTGCCTATATTACATTAAAACAATGATAAGCTAGTAATATTGCAATAGGAAATGGATAGCAAACTGATAACAGGCTCATAGTACCTTCGCCAAGGAAGACATTCTCAGTACGGCAGCATCCACCCCTTGTGGGAGTAGAACCCACACCCTTCTGCATCAAAAGCAAGTACACAACTGGTTGTGCTAGTAATAATGCAAGCAGACTTGGCATAAGCAGCACTAAACTTCTCTTCTCCTGCAGCTCTCAGCTCCTTGTAAAATCTACTCAATACTCAACTGCATCTCAACTTTGCAGCACAAGAAATCTGGAAAAAGCTAAATTTATTGGGGGGGGGGGGTCAAAAACCAGGGACACATTAAACATTGCTTGTATAATCTTGGAAAGTTGCTAGAATAAAATGCTGTATTACCACCATACATTATACTGCCAAGGTCCCTGTGCAAAACAGTCAGAGCAACATGCCACTACACCAAATCAGCTGCTTTGTGAAAGAAAAATGCTGTTTTACCACCATACATTTTACTGCCAAGGTCCCTGTGCAAAACAGTCACAGCAACATACCACTACGCCAAATCAGCTGCTTTGTGAAAGAGAGGAAGACTGAAACTTAAATGGCTATCATTTAGTGAATTCAGTTCTCACCATAGCTGTCAACCTCTTAGCACAAAACACCTGGACAAACCCAGTAATGAGGGAATACAGCCTTCAAACATATTCACTGAATTCAGTTCTTGCCATAGCTGTCAACCTTAGCACAAAAAACCTGGACAAAGCCAATAATGGGAGAATACAGTCCCAAAAATAGGGACAAATTTCAAATATTCATCTTATAAACTTAGAAAATTGCTAGAATAAAAGGTTGTGTTACTTTGCATTTTCTGAAGAATATGAAGTCTAAAATTCAAATGCCTGTCAATTTTACTTCTGATGGAACAAAAACAATTTTCAGCAGATGCCCAGGGAGAAATAATGCAGACATGTCTTTGTAAAATGGCAGGACACCAGAGCAAATCCACACAAACACAGGGAGTAGATGCAGACTCCACACAGAAGGCACCCCAGCCAAGAATCAAACCAGAAAACCTATAGCTGTGAGGCAACAATACTGCACCATCAAATATGTAAGGAATTAAACATTCAGAAACCTGAAGTCTGAAATTCAAATGCCTGTCAATTTTATTTAAAGTTTGTTAACCAACACAGTCTGACTTGGAACAAAAAAAAATGTTCAGCAGAGGCCCATGAAGAAATAATACAGACATGTCTTTGTAACATGGGAGGACACAAAAGCAAACCCACACAAACACAGGGAGAAGATGCAGACTCCACACAGAAGGCACCCCAGCCAAGAATCAAACCTGAAAACCTGCAGCTGTGAGGCAACAATGCTACCACTGCACCATCAAATATCAAGCATTTAAACATTTAGAAACCACAGATATTATGCGGAATAGAACAGATCAAATATGAGACAAAAATCTGCAAATTTTTTACAAATGGTGGTGGGTAGGGAATTCAGGCCCTTAACACCTGCATACAAGGTACAGGGTTCAAGCCTGAGGTATTCCCTACACACCACCATGAGTTTGCTCTAGCCACCCGTACATAGGGGCATTTTACACACAGACACACACACACACACACACACACAGACACACACACACACACACACACACACACACACACACACACACACACACACACACACACACACACGCACACAGACACACACACACACACGCACACAGACACACACACACGCACACAGACACACACACACGCACACAGACACACACACACGCACACAGACACACACACACGCACAGACAGACACACACAGACAGGCACACAGACAGGCACACAGACACGCACACAGACACGCACACAGACACACACACAGACACACACCTCTGAATCAAGCAGCAGTTGAAATCCAAGCCGTACACCTATGTCTGAATCAAGCAGCAGTTGAAATCCAAGCTGCACACCTACCTCCGAATCAAGCAGCAGTTGAAATCCAAGCCGCACACCTACCTCCATGTCCAGACCCGAATCCAGGAAGCAGTAGCCCTCTCAAAATCCAAGCCCGCGAGAGCTTAAAACTCACCTCACCTCTCTCTCTTGAGTGGTCCTGTCTGCTGATGAAGCAGTCCGGGGCTCCTCTGTTCTGTGAGGTCGTCACCGCACAGATTCCTGGGCATCTGGCAGGGCAGAAATGCCTTCCCTGTATCTGGACTGCTGACTCAGGCAGTCTGAGTTTGCACAGATTCCTGGGCATTTGCGGGGCAGTCTGAGTACGTCTGCGCATGCACGGAGTTCCGGGACTCATGAAAATTAATTATTTTTTTTTCTTAATTTTATGTTTCATAGTTTGTTTTCTTTTTGTTTTCTAAGTGGGAGGGCTGCAGTCCTATAGCACAAGCCACCCCTGGTGAGAAGCAAGCACAGAATGTGTGAATACATCCCCAAATTAAGATTAAGTATGTTTGTGCCAGTCAATTACACATCCCATAAGATCAATCACAGAAAACAGTATTTTGAAATAAATTAACTGATATTTCTTAACCTTGACAAACTAAGTCTGCAAATAAAACATAGCTATCCATAACCATTTAAAAAAAAAAAGCCTGAAAAACAACTTGGCTGAACATTATTACTTGTAGGTTAACTGGGATGGAGGGCTGGTACAAACCCATTTCAGCAATCACTTGCTGAGTTATACAAGACCTTTTGTTCAGCCAGTATCCAGGCTGTAGGTAACATAACACATACACATACTTTTTACAGTAGTAATGGGGAACAGATAAGCCATAAACACAGTTAAGAAAATGTAAAATCGTCTTACAGATCTTGTTTTAAGCTTGCACTGGACATAAGGGTATGGGGTAAAGGATTTAGTTCTTAACATCTATTAAATTTAACAGCCCATTGCTACACTACAATTATGTAAAACTCCCCAAAATATACACAGTAGCTGGAGATATGGAATTCAGAAACATCCATCAGCTAGTAGAGCACATAATCTTTTCTTGATGTACACTGCATGAACACACAACCAATGGATATCCCCAGATAGCCAGTCTGCCAGTATCCATACCCCACATTGACTTGGACCACTAATAAGCAAAACCACCACAAAAAGGCACAGTGCCTGGAGGTATACAATTCAAGAACATCTCTGCTGTTTTAGTATCCAGCAGAGTAAACATAAAATTCAGAAGTGTGCTGCATATACGCTAACATACATACATACACTATCAAAGCTATCCCCAGCCATACTGTCAGAGCTTGCCAGACATGTCATCCGTATCCTCAAATATCCATCCCACACTTTGCCTAAACCTTCCCTCTCTCTCTATGGCTCCACTTCTGCCCCTTCCACTATCAGTCAGTCAATGACAAGAATCACTGTCCCCATTTCAGAAGAAGTGTAAGTGCTTGATGTCCCTAGCCACCCTAACAGATAAGTAACCTATGAGCACCTGAAATATCGGAAGACAAATCCTGGTGGTGGTATACTTTTTTTTTTTTTTTTAATTTACCTTCTCCCTTCCCTTCCACTTACTTGACCCTATGGCTGTTGAATGGACAAACTCATTCTTCCTCCTGAGGGATGGGAAACAGGCTCACAGTGCACGAGAACACGGATCCTCCCTTTCCTGATATGCACTAGGCCCATGCATCCCCATAGGTTCATAGGTAGGTGCAAGGCTATCTGCCTGAAGGCATTTATAAGCCTACCCAGAATGTGTTGGCTTTCACCACCCCCTTAGATTAGTTCCCTGTGCCTCTGTCCAGCAGAGCCACTGAAGTGATCCCCAGAGTAAACTTTGTTTCCCATCCACTCGTCAAGGTTTCTCTTGAAGAGTGTTAGCGAGGAGCTCTACCTAATGTAGATTGGAATCTTGTTCCAAATCATGGGAAGTCTCTAGAACAGGAATCTATCCCTTCAACACGTCCTATTTATTGCTGTGGTGAGGTTTAGACCCCTAGAGCGTGTGGCTCGAGGGGGTAAATTTTTCTTTAGGTGGAGCATGTCCATCAGTTCTGGGTTGGACAAGGCCTTGTACGTCAGGCAGAGATAACCTCTGAGTACGCGGTATACAACCGAGTACAGCTGGAGTTTCTTCAGTCTAGCTGCATAGGGCATCTGTTTGAGGCCAGTGATCCTCTTGGTGAGGTACTTCTGTGGTCTTTCCAGTTGTTGCAGGTGTCTTGTAAGGTATATCCAAAATGGGGCGTTGTACTCTATGATGGGTCTGATGAGTGATGAGGAGAGGGGCACAATGACCTCTTTTGATCTGGACGTGAACCCTTTTGTGATATGGTGGGCCACGTAGAAGGATTTTCTAACCACTTTGGCAATGTGATTATCAAAGGAGAGATTACTATCTACTTAGGTCCCCAGATCCCTTATTACATCTTCTGTATCTAGAGGACTACCACCTATGGGGTAGTTTGTGGGTACTTTGTTCTTTCCAAGGGGGATGACTATGCACTTTTTGGCATTTAGCTTAAGGGCATGATTTTGACACCAGGTATCCATCAAAGTGAGACCCTTCTGGAGGATGTCTGTGTCAGCCGGAGAGTCAATTATAGCCCCTGGTTTGCAGTTGTCTGCGAACTTGGTCAGTTGTAGTCCTCCTGTGCTTGCCTGTACCTCTGAGAAGTATATGCTGAACAGGAGGGGTCCTAGGACTGAGCCCTGGGGAACACCACTTGTAACTGGTTTAGAGTCAGACCTAGCTCCCGCAACTCTTACCATGTAGGTTCTGTCCATGAGTCAGTTGGTAACCCATCTTGTGATGTAGGGGTTTATGTTCAGGCTGGTGAGCTTGTCTATAATACCAGAATGGGGAATGCTGTTGAAGGCCTTTGCAAGGTCTAGGTAGGCTGTGTGTACCATCTTTCCCTCATCTACAGCCTTGGCAACTTTCTCAAAGAAGTCCACCAGGTTTAGGAGGCATGTCTGCCCTTAACAAAGCCGAACTGGGTAGGGTCCAGTGTTTGGAGGTTCCCAAAGTCTCTGTTAAGGAGTTCCATGATGATGCGCTCCATAGCCTTGCACACCAAGCTTGTCAGGTTTATAGGGCGATAGTTCCCAGGGTCTGTTGTGGCTCCACCTTTGTGGAGCAGAATAACCGTTGCTGTGTGCCACTCTATGGGTATGTAACCTGTGGAGAGGCTGAGTTTGAACAGTGTGTTTAGGTAAGGGGTTAGTTCATCTTTGAGCTTGTGTAGGATGCAGCCTAGGACACCATCCGGTCCCATTGATGTTGTGTTTTTGGCTTTGGAGAGGGCTGTTTAAACTTGAGAGTCTGTGATTTCAGGGGCTCTATATTCTTCTGGTATGGTTATGGGCCCTTTTGGGGGTGGGGGTGGAGGGTGAAGTTTGCGCTGAACCTGTCTGACAGGATGTTGGCGATATCGGTTGGTTCAGTGTATTTTGTGCCATTCTGCACTAACTCCGAGCAGATCTGAGCATTGCCACTTAGATTCTTGACATAGGTAAAGAATGCCTTGTGGTTATCTTTGGAGTCCTTGGCAATTTTTCTTTCGAAGTTCGCCTTGGATGATTTTATGAGAGATCGTAGTTTCTTGCTGACACTGATCAGGCATGTCTTCCCTTCTTGGGATTTTACTCTTTTCTGTACTAGTTTCCTCCTTCTATTGTATAGCTTGTTTATGGCAGGAGTCCACCAGACTGGTTTCCTTTTCTTGGAGGTGTGAGTCTTGGTTTTCTTGGGATAGCACGATCCATGCATTCTTGTAGATGCCCGTAGAATGCATTAGTAAAGGATTTTGCAGCTTGGATAGTGTTATCCTTCAGCATGGGGGCTTTAAAACTTTCCACCTCAGTCTTAAGTAATGTGAAGTTTGCTTTTGAAAAGTTTTTCACAGTGGTTTCCTTGTCCGGGGGTGGGAGCGGAATGTGGATATCCAAACTGATTTGTTTATGGTCAGATCTAACCAGCAGGGGGGGTTGACCTCTGGTGTGGACCACCAGTCACCAATGTTGGTGATGACCAGGCCCAATATGCTGTCACCTCTGGTGGGAGTGTTGACCAGTTGATGCAGGGCATTTGAGTTTATAAATTCTAAGAAATGTTGGGCGAGGGAGTTAGTACTTGAGTAGTTCTCCCAGTTAATGTTTGGCCAATTGAAATCACCCAATATTAGGGTGTTTGGTAGGACCTTTATATTTCCCAGTGTTTCTAGAAATGTGGAATGGGGGTCCTGGGACATGGTGGGTGATCTGTAGCAAGCTACAATTTGAATTGCAGTTTTGCCCGTTGTTAGTTGCACATAGATGATCTATGAAGCACGTGCCACTAACCTGGAGGTGTGGGTATCCTTGATGAATATGGATATGCCCCCACCTTTTGTATTTCCGAAAAATTAATTTCCCCACTGCTGCGGTGAACTGCCTAAAGAAAAATAGCAGCAAAACGACGACAGTAAATTCACCAAGGCTAACGTCCTGTTAGGATGCAAATAACTCTCAAAAAGAATCCATAAAACGAAAAAACTTTCGAGAAACGAATTTAATGAAAATGAATTAAAAGCAGAACAAGAAATAAAATTGACATTCAACATAGGATTTTGATTCTCAAAGTGGATAGAAGGTGTGTTATTAACAAGTGAAAGTCATTGGCTTAAGCTATGCAAAATAGATGGAACGATCTTAAAAATGATTGGTCAAAATCATTTTTATCATTTTTGGATTGGATGACTAATTATTGTTAGGTTTTATTTAAGCCAATGATTGTCCCATGTTTTATTACGATCTGAGGAAGAATAATTCGAAAGCGCTTATCGTTTTTTGAAAGAAAGGGACTTTATTTCTTGTTCTGCTTTTAATTCATTTTCATTAAATTTGTTTCTAGAAAGTTTTTTCGTTTTATGGATTCATTTTGAGAGTTATTTGCATCCTAACAGGACGTTAGCCTTGGTGAATTTACTGTCGTTGTTTTGCTGCCTTTTGTATTTCGGTCTGGGTTCTGTGGCCGAAATGTATGGTATGAGTTGTAGCCTCGTAGTGCTGGGGTGGTCTCTGGAGCCTTAAACCAGGTTTCTGTTACTGCACATTTATCGATTTTCTCCATACTGAGGAGTGCCTCAAGTCCATGCATTTTGAGGTTTAGACTTCTGGCAATGAGTAGCATTACCCTCAGTTTTTTGTTACTTGTGCTATTTATGGCGGTGGGTTTGTCTTTTGAGCCTTGACTAAAAAAAGCACTATGGGGGTGGCAAGAGCCTTGGCCAGTATTCGAAAGCCTAAGGGTGACAGGTGCAAGTAGTCTCTAGTGAAGCAGCGTGGCTTGTCAAACATGTCATTACAGGTGGACAGACACTGGATCCCCTTTGAATGACACCAGAAACTTAGCCAACTGTTGAAATTGATAATTTTTTCTTTATACTGTGGTATCATTCTTGGTGAGGGCAGGATGCTACTCAGGGTCATACCGGCCTGGGCTACGTGATCAGAGAGCTCTTCTATGTCTCTTTTCATGTAGTCCAGGGAGGTATGGCTCAGGTCATTTACACCAACATGGACAATGACAGAGTCATATTTGTACTTTTTCTGGAGTGACCTGAGTGCTTGTGTTATGTGGTGGATCCTGGCACCCGACAGGCAGCTAACAGTAACCTTCTCCTTAGTCAGCCTAGTGAGAGGGGCATCAGCGTGCTTGACTATAGAGTCATCTATTACTAGTATGTTGGGTGTGTTATTTTACCTTAAAGGCTGTGATTGCATGGCACACTGGTTTTGTGAAGTATGTGTTTCATGATTTGTGTTAGCTAATCAGCGCTGCCCGGCGTGCAAAACCGGGCAAATGCGGTATTTACAGCAGGGAAATGAAAGAGAGTAATTAGGCCACAATTGCCAATAAACTACTAATTTCTGGGATGAAACCACTCCTCCAGGGACAGATAGGCTGCTCAAAGCTCCCCTCTCTCACAGGTGAACAGAGAAACATTCTATCCAAGTAAGGTATGGGCAAACACAGAGATTTGTAACACAGCCCTGAATTCAGCACTTAAACTGAAAACTGGACTATACTAGCTTAGAAAGGCAGGAAACAAGTTTTTTTTTGTTTTTTTCAGAAAATAAAGCAGATACAATTAAAAAACACTTTAAATGCACAGAAAAGAATACTTATTGTTATATATCTCAGATCAGAGTTGTAGTCAATGCCCCCAGTAATAAAGTAGGAAGAAACACAAATACAGTAAAAGCAGAGGAATAAAGTGCAATTTATATATATATATATATATATATATATATATATATATATATATATATATAAAACAATAGAAAACTGACAAACTGATTTAAACAAGTTACCCAATTAACCAGAAAAAAATCAAAATAGGTTGAGTGTAGGGTGAGAGTGTTATAACCCATTTGCTCTCCACCCAGAGATCTCACTAGTGGCCTCCACTTCGGCAACGATCATCCTTTCTAAGGGGGGACAGCACTACAGGCCATTCATTTGGCAGATCTGAGGTCACCCACCCCAACCCTCCTACAGAGGCTTAAGCTGGGTGGTAGGGAGTGCGTTGGTTAGTCAATTAAGTGGATAAATCTAAAACACCACCCTGTGGTAGCATTATGAACTTCACTGAAAATGCCTGAACACTACCACTCAGATCATCTCTGGAAAACAGAGCAATGCTTTATAATGACAGCATCACCATACCACTGTAGTGGGTACCCACCCTCCTAAGATGCAACCAGTACAGCAGGAAAAGTACAGTTGTGTACACTTACCATAAATGTAGATGTTCGAGTGTATTCATAGTTGCAGTCATCACATTTGGGTTATCTGCTTGCAGTAGCCCTCAGTCGGCCTGATTAACAAAGTCTTGGGTCCTGCGTCAGTTGCTGTCTCATCTTCCATGATGTCAGGTAGTCAGGGGTATAAAGCATGCAGCTGACGCCATTTTATCAGTTTTTCTTGCCCCAGATGTCAGGAGCCCCCATAATGGGAAGCAATTATATACAACAAAAAGCAAATACACCGGAAAGCTTTAAGCAAGGTAAACAAGAATAGAGGTATAGACAATAGAAGTCAGGGGGCTGGAGGGAGGGTAACCAGGACTGCAACAGTGAATACACTCAAGCATCTCCAATTATGGTAAGTGTACACAACTGTACTATGTTCTTCGTGTTTCACCGTTGCAGTCATCACATTTGGGTAGATTTCCAAAGCTAAGGATGGGAGGAGACAATTAGATAGCATTAGGACCAGCTCTAAGGCCCTGCAGGACTGCAGTGTCAAAGCCAGCTCTGGATTTAGAAAAAAACTAGCAAGCGGTAATGCTTGGTGAAGGTATGTACAGAACTCCAGGTAGTAGATTCTAGGATGTCTTTGGTAGGGACACCACTGAGAAAGGCTGTAGAGGTAGATGCAGCCCTGGTTGAATGTGGTCTTATCCCCTGTGGGGTAGATTTTCCATGGTGCTTATAGCAGACATTAATGCAATGGCAAATCCAATTAGAAATGGTTTGCTTTGAAATAGCTTTCCCCTCCACCTCTGCAGCAAATGCAACCAGCAGCTGTTCAGATTTCCTGAGAGGTTTAGTCCTGTCCAAGTAAAATCTAAGTTGTCTGTGCACGTCCAAGGGGTGCAGTATTCATTCCCCTTTGTTCTGTGGAGTAGAAAAGAAAGTTGGCAAATGAATGGACTGATTAAGGGCCACAATGGATACCACCTTGGGCATGAAGGAGGGATTGGTCCTGAGGGACACCCTGTCAGCATGAGAGATGAAAGGTTCCACAGCCATGAGGGCCTGTAATTCAGACACCCTTCTTGCTGAAGTGATGGCTAGAAGGAAAGCTGTTCTCCAAGAAAGGAATTTCAACTCTGCACTTGCAGCTAGGTCGAAGGGAGGTAGAGTGAGCTTTTCCAGTATAAAGTAAAGGTCCCAGGCTGGAGTAGGGGCTCTCCAGGGTGGTCTTAATTTTTTTGGCCCCTCTGAGGAATTGCTTCAGCAGTGGATGAGAGAAGAGAGGTGGTTTTGTATTGTAATGAGCTGAAATGGCTGAGGCATGAATTGGAGGAAAAGGAAAGGCCCTTTTGAAACATCTCAGTTAAGCATTGAAGAATCTGAGGTAAATTGGGCACTGTTGTGCCCATCCCATGAGTTTGGCTCCAGGAACAGAATCTTTTCCATTTTTCAGCATATGATTTTCTAGTAATAAACCTCCTTGCCTGCAGAATTACATCTATCACTTGCTTACTGAGGAATGGGAATGGGAATGGTGAGATCAGGTAATTAGCCAGGCTGCCAAGTTCAGGGTTTGAAGCTGTGGGTGCAGAATCTGGCCCTCTTGCTGAGACAGCAGAGCAGGGGTCTGAGGCAGGTGCCAGTAGTGACACACTGCGCAAGAGGGGGTACACCAGTGTTGGTATGGCCAGTCTGGTGCAATCAATATTGTCCTTGATTTGTCCTGTTTGATCTTTAGTAGTACCTTGGAGAGGAGAGGCAGAGGGGGAAAGGCATAAATGGATGTTTTTTCCAGGTGAAGGACAGGGCGTCCACTTTCCAAACTTGTTTATGGGGAGTCCTTGTGCAGAATTTGTCCAATTGATAGTTCTGGGAGGAGGGAAACAGGTCCATCTCTGGGCTCCCCCCTTCGTTTCTCAACATGTTGAATAACTTTGGTTCCAGTTTCCACTCGTGTGGGTCCATGAGATTTCTGCTTAGGTCGTCTGCCAGTGTATTTAGTTTTCCTGGCAGGAATTGAGCCTATAGGTGCACTTGGTAGCTCAAGGCTGTGTTCCACAGAGCCATAGCTAGCTTGCAGAGAGGGTATGAGTGGGTTCCCCCTTGCTTGTTTATGTACTACATAACAGTGGTGTTGTCCGTCTTTACTAATAATTGTCCTGGAAGAATGTGGTCCTTGAAGGCTGTCAGAGCATACTGTACAGCGAACATTTTTTTGATTGATATGCAGGTGCATTTGACTTCGGTTCCATTTGCCCTGAATGCACTGCCCTGCCAAGTAGCCCCCCATGCATAGTCTGATGCGTCTGTTGTTAGGGTTTGGGTGGCAGTCCCTTGTTGTGGTGGCAGGCCTCTGCCCACCAAAGGAACTATATCTGTAGACAAGGTATGATAGGAATCATTGATTCTAGATCCTGAAAATGTTGAAACCATAGGCTTTTTAGATACCAATGTAGTTTCCTCATATGCAGTCTTGCATATGGAATTAGACGAATGCAAGAGGCCATGAACCCCAAGGCTTGCAGTATTTGTCTTGTAGATAGCAGGGTCTTTGTGGCCATAAGTTTGAAGCAAGCTGTCAAATGAACTTGTTTCTCTGGTGTGAGGGAAGCCATCTGGGAAGTTGTCTTCAAGCTTGCTCCCAGGAATACAGTTTGTTGGCAGGGTACCAGATGTGATTTCTTTTCCGTTTATGGTGTACCGCAGAGAAGTTAGCACTTTTTGTACAAAAGCCAGATGATTCACTAGTATGCCCTGGCTTTCTGTCTGAATTAGACAATCGTCCAAGTATGGGTATATTTGAATATTTCTTTGCCTGCAAAATGCAATGACTGGAGCTAGGCACTTTGTGAATACCCTGGGCACAGTAGATAAGCCAAAGGGCAATGCATGAAGCCTGCTTTGAAGCGTAGGTATCTCCTGCAGGATTCCCTGATTGGGATGTGCAGGTAGGCTTCCTTTAAATCCAGTGTTGCCAACCAGGCATCCTTGCCTAGCATAGGAAGCAACTGATGAAGATTTAGCATCTTGAATTTTGGGATCACCAAAAAAGAGTTTAGGATAGAGAGATCCAGGATAGGACGCAAGGAGTTGTCTTTTCTGGGCACCAGAAAAATTCTTGAGTAGAAACCTTGTCCCCTTTCCTCTTCTGGGACAGTTTGAATAGTCCTTATACTTAAGAGAGAGAACTTGCTTTTGAGCCTCTGCCCGCTGATTTAGAGGTATAACTGGCCAACCGTTTGGGGTTGGTAAAGTGTGGAAGTGGAATCTGTATCCCTAGGAAACTATATTTAAAACCCATTTGTCCTGGGTAATGAGTTTCCAGTTTTTTGCCTGCAGAGCACACTTTCCCCCTAAAGAAGCAGTCAGTTGAGAAGTGCTTGGAAGTTTTAAAGTTAAATCATTGAGACAATTTACCATAAGGGGGGGGGGTCTTACTACTCCCTGGTTTGGAAGTGGGAGCACCCCACTGCTTAGTCCTGTGCGTACCTTGGGATTGAAGCCTGAATGTTCTGCTGGGTCTGGATTTGGACTGAGAAGGCCTGGAAGAGGCAGGAAAGGACCAATTCTTAGAGGGCCAATGCCTACTAAATCTTGGAGGCTGCACTTGCATGAAATCTTTAACAGTTTGCATAGATTTAGCCTTTTCCTCCAGCTACTACTTCTGCTTTGTTGCCAAACAGGCGGTCCTAGTTTAAGGGAGCATCCAACAATTTAGCTTTAACATGATCTGGCAAAGATTGCTCCTTAAGCCAAGCATGCCTTCTAAGTACAGACCCAGTAACAGCAGCCCTGCAAGATGCCTCTAGTGAATCAAATCAAATTGCAAAGTATGTTTTCCAACTTGTTCAGTAGAATGCATTAAATCCTGTAAATCCTTATTTTCAACACAGTCAGGAATCAACATAATTTTCTGTATAAGCAATCCAATAATGTGCTGCTGATACTTTAACATATGAAACTGGCAATTTAAGGCCCTAATGGCCAAGGTTGCAGAAGTGTATACCTTCTTACCCCATCTATCCAGCACCCTGGAATCCCTATCAGAGGGGATAGGATTTTTGGCAGTCATAGCCTTTATGCCCTTGGGTCCCTGTGAAATGGTCTCAAGATCTGCAGTAGGATTTTTAAAAATGTGAGAGTCAGGAACCCTGTGATATCTATCTGGTTTTCTGGGAGCAGGAGGTAAGGAGTCAGGGGCCAAGCTAGACTCCGTAAAGGCATCATCAACAATGTCCAGTGCAGGGGGGGTTAGCTAAAGGCCTGTGTTGGGGCAGGAGTAAGAAATCCCTAAGCCTCTTTTTAGAATCAAAGTAATCCTGGCTTTCTCAGTGGAAATGCTACCTAAGAGTATGCAAGGTTTCACCAAAAGAGAAATCCTCTGGAGGGGAAGCAGAGAGAATTGAGTCCTCATAGGCAGATAAGGGTAAATCCTGGTCATCAGAAGAAAAGTAGAGTTGTGTAAACTTACCATAAATGTAGATGTTCGAGTGTATTCACTGTTGCAGTCATTACATTTGGGTAAGCCTGCTGGCAGGTTGCCCTCAGTCGGCCTGAATTCCAAAGTCTTGGGTCCTGCATCGGCTGCTGTAGCCCCTTCCCTGACGTCAGGTCGTCAGGGGAATAAAAGAAGCAGCCGACGCCATTTTCTTCATTTTTTTCTTGACCCAGATGTCAGGTGACCCCTAAAAGGGTAGCCAAATATATATATATATATATATATATATATATATATATATATAAAAATACATACACCAATATAAACGTTACCTTCATCTACAAGCAAATACACCACATAGGTTGCATAAATCAGAGAAGGAAAGAAAAGTTCCAGCAGAAAAAAGGAGGATGGCGGGTGGGTAAACTGGACTGCAACAGTGAATACACTCGAACATCTACATTTATGGAAAGTGTACACAACTGTACTATGTTCTTCGTGTTTCACTGTTGCAGTCATTACATTTGGGTAGAGTCCCAAAGCTATGGTTGAGAGGCTGGAGCTAAACAGCATTAGGAGCAGCTATGAGGCCCTGCAGAACTGCAGTGGCAAAGCCTGCCATAGATTTTCAGTAAAGGAGCAGATGATAGTGCTTTGTAAAGGTGTGCACTGAACTCCAAGTAGCAGCCTCTAATATGTCTTTGGTTGGTACTCCCCTGAGAAAGGCTGCCGAAGTGGCTGCAGCTCTGGTTGAATGTGGCCTAATGCCCTTAGGCACTGGCTTGCCATGGTGTAAATAGCAGAAACGAATGCAGTACCCTATCCACTTTGAAATAGACTGCTTTGAGATAGCCTTTCCTTGTGACCCGGCAGCATATGCCACTAGTAATTGCTCGGTCTTCCTGAAAACTTTGGTTCTGTCCAAGTAGAATCTAAGTTGTCTGTGTACGTCCAAAGAATGCAGAATTCTCTCCCCCCTTGTTCTGTGGATCTGGATAAAAAGTTGGCAGATGAATAGTTTGGTTAAAAGCAAAACTGGACACCACCTTAGGCATAAATGTTGGGTTTGTCCTCAGAGAGACCCTGTCGGGATAAAACATGATAAAAGGTTCCACAGCCATGAGTGCCTGTAGCTCTGAAACCCGTCTTGCAGAAGTTATTGCTAGGAGCAGAGCTGTTTTCCAAGATAAACACTTTATGTCAGCAGTAGCAGCTGGCTCAAAAGGAGGCAGTGGGAGTTTTTCCAAGACATAGTTGAGGTCCCATGCAGGCATTGGTGATCTCCTTGGAGGCCTTAAGTTTTTGGCTCCTCTGAGGTACTGCTTTAATAAAGGATGAGAAAAGATTGGTGGCTCTCTATTGCAATGAGCCTAAATAGCAGAGGCATGAATTTTAATTGATAAAAAAGATAGGCCTTCGTCCAGCATCTCAGTTAAGTATTGCAAAATCTGGGGAATATTTGGAACAGCTGTATCAGATCCTTGAGCACAGAATCTCTTCCATTTTCCAGCGTAAGATTTTCCAGAACTAGGCCTTCTGGCTTCCAAAATGACATCCATCACAGCTTTACTGAGAGGTGTGTTTTATATGACTACATTATCCGCCATGCTGCCAGGTTTAAAGTACTGAGTTGGCTGTGCAGGATCTGATTGTTTTGCTGGGACAGTAGATGAGGTATTTGAGGTAAGATCCAAGCTGGGCATTGAGACAAGTTCCTTAGGATTGGATACCAGTACTGGCGGGGCCAGTCTGGGGCAATCAGTATCATCTTTGGCTTCTCCTGTCTGACCTTTAGGAGTACTTTGGGGAGGGGAGGCAGTGGAGGAAAGGCATATACTGATAGGTTTTTCAAGCTGAAAGATAGGGCATCCACTTTCACTGCTTGTCTGTGATAAGTCCTTGTGCAGAATTTTTTTAGCTGGTAGCTGTGAGGGGAGGCAGATAGAGCTATTTCTGGGCATCCCCATTTCCTTGTTATCATGCTGAAGACTTGTGGATCCAGCTGCCACTCGTGGGGATCCATGAGGTTTCTGCTTAGTTCGTCTGCCAGAGTGTTTTCCTTTCCTGGCAGGAATTGTGCCTGCAGATGTAATTGGTAAGTCAATGCTGTGTCCCACAAAGTCATGGTTAGTCTGCAAAGGGGATAAGAATGTGTGCCCCCCCTGCTTGTTTATATACCACATGACCGTGGTGTTGTCTGTCTTTATCAGTAGTTGTCCCGGATGAAGTAGGTCCTTGAAGGCTGTCAGGGCATTTTGAACAGCTAGCATCTCCGTTTGATTGATATGTAGATGCATTTAGTTCAAGGACCATGTGCCCTGAATGCATCTTCCTGCCATGTGGGCCCCCCAGGCATAATCTGTAGCATCCATTGTTAGCGTCTGCCTGGCTGGGGGTAATGTGAATGGCTGTCCCTTGTTCTGGTGACAAGCCTTCGCCCACCATCGAAACTCCTGTTGCAGGCAGGGAATGAGAGTAATCATTGTTTCCAGGCTGTGGCAATGTTGAGTCCAAACACTTTTTAGGTACTACTGAAGTTTCCTCATATGCAGTCTTGCATATGGAATTAGTAGGATGCAGGATGCCATGAAGCCCAAAGCCTGCAGAATTTTTCTTGCAGATAACTGGGCCTTTGTTGCCAACATTTTGAAATAGGTAGTCAGTTGCCTTTGTTTGTCTGGCGTGAGATAAGCCATCTGGGCAGTTGTATTTAAGCTTGCACCCAGGAATATTATCTCTTGAGAGGGTACAAGTTTTGATTTCTTTTCGTTAACTGTGTACCCTAGGCATGTCTTTTCACAAACGCCAGATGCTGTAGAAGAATGTCCTTGTTCTCTGCTTGAATTAGACAGTCGTCCAAGTAAGGATATATTTGTATTCCTCTTTGCAGAATGGAATTACTGGTGCAAGGCACTTTGTAAAGACCCTGGGCGCAGTAGATAAGCCAAAGGGCAGTGCAGACAATTGGTAATGCATTGAGCCAGCCTTGAATCTGAGGTATCTTCTGCATGACTGTCTGATTGGGACATGCAGGTATGCCTCTTTTAGGTCTAAAGTCACAAGCCAAGCATTCTTGCCCAGCATGGGCAGAAGCTGCTGCAAAGTCAACATTTTGAATTTTGGTATATCCAGGAATGTGTTCAGAATAGATAGGTCCAGTATTGGTCTTCAGGCTTTGTCCTTTCTGGGTACCAAGAACATTCTTGAGTAAAATCCTTGTCCCTGCTCTTGCTCTGGTACTTGTTGAATGGCCCCCATTGTCCATGAGGGATGAGACTTGTTTTTGCGCCTCTGCCCATTGATTTTTTGGGAGATCTGGCCAGCCATTCTCCTTTGGCAGGGTATGGAAATGGAACTTGTAGCCTTGTGACACTATATTTAGAACCCACTTGTCCTGGGTTATAATGTGCCAATTTTGTGAAAAAAGTGTTAATGTTCCCCCTAAGGGTGCTGCCAGGGCATAAGTGCTTGGTGTCGGCAGGGGGAAGTCATTGAGACTGTTTCCTGTATGGCTGTGATTTGTCTTCTCCAACTTTGGAGGTAGAAGCACCCCATTGCTTTGACCTGTATGAACCTTGCACCTGGGATCTGCCTCTAGGGCGTCTGGATCTGCCCCTTTGAGGTCTGTCTGACACAGGAAAGGACCAATTCTTTGTAGGCCAGTGTCTACTAAACCTAGGTGGCTGTACTTGTAAAAAATCTTTGACAGTTTGCATAGATTTAGCTTTGTCCTCCATTTTCTTTAACATCTCTTCTGTCTTAACACCAAACAAAGTATCATGCTGTAAAGGTGCATCGAATAATTTAACTTTAACATGATCGGGCAGATTTTGTTCCTTTAACCAAGCATGCCTTCTAATTATAGAACCCGTAACTGCGGCCCTGCAGGAGGCCTCCAAAGAATCAAAACCACATTGCAAAGTATGCTTTCCAACTTGTTCAGCTGCATGCAATAAATCCTGCATTTCCTTGGTTTCTGCACATTCAGAGTTAAACAACATTTTCTGTTTAAGCAATGCCATGACATGTTGCTGATATTTGAGCATATGAAACTGACAGTTTAAGGCCCTTATAGCCAAGGTAGCAGATGTGTAAACCTTTTTGCCTTATCTATTCAGTGGACTAGAATCCCTGTCAGAGGGGGTAGGGTTTTTTGCAGCGGAAGTCTTAACTCCTTTGGAACCCTGTGAAATAGTTTCTGGGTCTGCAGCAGGGTTTTTAAAAAGGAATTTATGAGAGTCAGGAACCCTGTAATATCTGTCAGGCTTAACAGGAGCTGGAGGTAAGGAGTCAGGGGTCAAACTAGACTCCGAAAACACATCATCTACAATGTCTAACACAGGTGGAATGGCTAGAGGCCTGTGTTGAGGTAGTAAAAGGAAATCCCTGAGCCTCTTTTTAGATTCTGAAAAATCTTGGCTCTCCCAGTGGAAATGCTCCCTCATGGTATGCAAGGTTTCCCCAAAAGAATAGTCCTCTGGAGGAGAAGCTGAAGGTATAGATTCTTCAGCATCAGAATCCTCATAGGGGGGGGGAAGAGAATATTCCTGATCAGAAGAGGAATCAGAAGAAATAGAAACCTGATCTGAAGATTCATAGTCAGTCTCTTGCCTAGGCCTCTTATCAGGAGGGGGATGGGAACCCCTGATCAAGGTAATCAAGTCTTCGGCCATTTTGAGCATTTGTTTTTTGGGCATAGAGGCCTGTTCACGTGGCTCTTGAATTTGTTTCTTTGCTTTAGAAGGTGCTTTAGTCTTTGCCTTTGAAGCTGAAGTCGGTTTAATGTAAAGATGTTTAGGTCTGAATACACCCTCAGAAGCCGGTGCCTGCTCAGCGGCTCCGGACCCATCTGAGGGAATAGTGTCCGAGGCTTTAATACCTTGAGTTTCCAGCAGCATAGCCGACTCCACGTGGGAGTCGGTAGCGGCCTGTGAATCTAAAGTAGCGGGCGTCAGGGGCTACGAAAGCACCTCACTGAAAACCCGCTACTGGCTTAGGAGAAGCTTTGTCATCGGTTTTGGACCTCGGTTGTTTATCTCTCTCCTTTTCTTTGCATTTTTTGTGAACTCCGGTAGTCGGATGGCTATCCAACAACATTTCTGGATAATTAAACTGGCGTCCAAAATAGTTTATAGCAAAATCATACTGACGTTTAATAGTGCATTGGTTAAATCTAGCACAAAACCAACAACCAGAAACGTTGTGATCAGGGCCTAGGCAAGGAATACAGTAAGAATGAAAATCCTTATGAGGTATTTGCTTTCCACAAGAAATACAATTATGAACTTTTTCTGATATCGGTCTGGAGCAAGAAAAAAGTTTCCCCAATAGGGTACTTAGCTTTATTGAAGACTTCGGGTCTGAAACTCGAACACGAAAATCTCAAGAGTCGGCCGACTGGCACTTGTGAATTGCTTCTGCTTCGGGCACCGCACGGCAAGAAAGACTGAAGAAAATGGCATTGGCTGCTTCTTTTATACCCCTGACGACCTGAAGTCAAGGAAGGGGTGACAGAAGCCGACGCAGGACCCAAGACTTTGGAATTCAGGCCGACTGAGGGCAACCTGCCAGCAGGATTACCCAAATGTAATGACTGCAACAGTGAAACATAAAGAACATCAGAAATTTCAGAATCCTGATCACAAGAATCATAGCCAAATTCAGTCCTAGGTCTCTTAGAGGGGGAAGGCTGACTTCCTCTGATTAAAGTAATAAGGTCTTCAGCCATTCTTATCATTTGTTTTTTAGGCATAGAGGCCTGACCATGCGGTCTGGGCATTGGTTTTCTAGGCATGGATCGAGTTTTAGGCCTCGAAGAAGAAGATGGTGTCGGTTTAATATGCAAGTCAGTAGGCCTGACTACACCCTCAGAAGTCGGTGCCTGCACAGCGGCTCTGGACCCATCCAAGGTAGACACATCTGCAGGTTCCACAGTTGAAGCATCTCGCGGCAGTAAAGGCATGCAAATCTGAAATAGTGGGTATCAGGGGCTGCGAAAGTGCCTCACTGAGTACCGGTGAACTGGCAACTAGCTTAGGAGAAGCACTGTCGGCAGCTATAGACCTAGGCGGCCTGTCTCTGTCATTATCTTTGTGTTTTTTCAGAATGTTGGTAGTCTGGTGACTTACCGAAGCCATACCTGGATAACTGAACTAAGTACCGAAATATTTAGAAGCGTAAATATACAGATGACAAATAGTTTGTTGTTTAAATAAGGCACAAAATCGACAGCGAGGTATGTCGTGGTCAGGGCCTAGGCAAGAAATACAGTACGAATGAAAATCTTTATGAGGTATTTGCTTTCCACAAGAAATACAATTATTGACTTTTACTGACATCATGGAACTAAAACTGCCAAACAAACCAATGAAAACGAAAACCCCGAAGGAAGCTGTCTGCAGGTTTTGATCAAGTAATCCAATAAATGAACGTAATCACTATTAAAGACGTAATGTAAGCACTTTTATTTCACAAGAACTTTCGGAAGGCTTAATATCCGACCTTCTTCAGACAAAACAGTGAATAACAAAGAAAAGTTGGTTTAAATACTTGTTACCCCACCTTGTTAATGGCCTCTTAATTGAGGACCCGCCTTCATTTAAAAACTCTCTGTACTTTTAAATATACATCACAGCATTCAGAATATACCATAAAAACCGAATAAATACATTTTTTAAAAACATTTTTTAAAACATTTATGTGTTATAAACTATATAGTCCTGTAAACACTTAATTATTTAATAATAAACTGTTAAAAACCCACATTTGAACCAGCAAAAACTCACTATTATTGTACTTGATTCTAATTGTATGTACAAATGTGCCTGTCTTAAAATAATATAAAACCTCAGTCCTTGTGAAGGGTGCAAGGTTGCCTATTGCACATACGTAATATAAAGCTACCTTCCCTCCCTGAGACTACACAAATGTCTAATGTGATTACATAATATAACAGCCTACCCCCAAAAATATGAATGTCCTCCATCTATCTTACAAAGAAGGAGAAAAAAGAAAAAAAGGTGAAAAACCCAAAGCCCAAGGACTGGCAAGATGTAATAAACCTACACTATATTGGGTGAGATCCAAAGGTTCATATATAGACCGGACCGTCTTCGAACAGAAGATATATGATATAATATAAAGGCCCTATAGTGTATAGATGCCAATCAAGAGGTACCTACAAGTTCCAAAACATAATAGAGGTACTTGTTACCTCCTCAAAGCCAAATGTTTGAGAATACAGGACAAAGAAATGGCATCTTTTAGTCCAGGATGTATATATGCTCCTGTTCTGATTTGCCAGAACAACTCTTCTTTCTCTAAGTTGACCTGCCAAGGGCCACTGTTCGGGTCCGTTACAACTTGCTTTACGACAACAAAACGAAATGCATGGTCAGGGTATTCCATGACGTGGCGAGCTAGTGCATTCTTTAAGTCTACCTTTGATATTGCATAAAGATGTTCATATATGCGTTTCCTAAATGCCCTTTCGGTCTTTCCTATATAGAAGGCCAAGCATTGGTTGCATAAGGCTACATAAACTACTGCTTTGGTCCCACAATTGAAATTACCCATAACCTTGTATTTCTTTTTGTTCATATTGAGTTGTGTCCCTTCCTGGATGTTTTTACATTGATGGCATGTCCCGCATTGGGTCATGCCTTTAAATCTATTAGAACATGTTCTTTTATTTCTTTCCAAAAGGGATTTTAAAGAAAACCCTTTTCTAAACGTAAGACCTGGTACTGGACCTAATGTATCAGTCAGCTGCCTATCCTCCATAATGATGGACCAATTCTTCTGTAAAATGTCCCTTATATAGCGATGGTCAACCGAAAAGGTGCACAAAAATTTTGTGCCCAAATTGGTCTTGTCGCTATTCATTTTCTCAACTTCTTTATTATCTTGACTTATATGGGTATCAAAACGTCGTAAGTTCAAGATAGGTTTAAAATGTCCAGAAAGTCTTTTTGTCTTGACTTCTTTTTTAATTTCAATGAGAAGAAGTTGAGGATAACCTCTATTCACGAACATACTGTTTAATTTATCACACTCATCCATGAAATCTGTGTCTTTAGTCGTCATACGTGCCGCCCTTACCATTTGTCCTTTAACGACAGCTCTCTTTTGATGGTAAGGGTGACAACTACTAAAATGTAAAAACCCATTAGAATAAGTGGGTTTACGGTAAATCCTACTAATAAACCTAGATTCATTATAGTCCTTGGTGAGCAATATGTCTAAATAATTGATTTCATTAATGTTCATTTCAAATGTAAAATCGAGAAAATCAGTAAATGTCTTCATGATTTCAATGAAAGGTTTTATTTCATCTACAGGGCCCTTCCACAGAAAGAACATGTCATCCTGGTATCTAGTATACCAGGCGACATGTTGTTTAAACACTTCGTTACTAAATAGGAGTGTATTCTCCCACTGTGCAATGACACAGTTTGCAAATGCTCCCCCACACGGGGACCCCATAGCAACCCCTGTCGTTTGTTTGTAAGTAAGCCCATTAAAGTTAAAGAAACTGTATTTGAGAATCAGCTCTAATAATGTTTCCGTTATATACACTATATTCTGGGATACTTTTTTGTTTTCCATAAACATCCTTAACCATTCCAAACCCAGCTGTTGCGGTATCACGGTATATAAGTCTTTTATATCCACTGTCAAGAATATAAAGTTTGGGTCAAAGGGTATTTCATTAATGTTCTCCAAAAAATGCCACGAGTCCCTACAAATCTGCTTCTCTGATTTAATAAGTGGCTTATGAATGGTATCCACATATTTAGCACAAGCCACCAAAATAGACCCCCTACTGTCCACTATTGGTCTGAACGGGGGTTTACTAACGGACTTGTGGATTTTTGGGACCCCAAAAAAGGTTGGCATTTTTGGTGCTAACATACACAAATAAGAGTGTATTTCCTGATCTATGAATTCCTCCAAAAACAAATCTTCAATTGTATTTCTTATGTTATTATGGGCTTTGTTTACTTCATTCAAACTGATGTTCTCATAAGGGCCATTATCTAAGTGTGTAATTAATTCATTTACGTAATCATTGTTGTTCATAAAAATAAGTCCATTACCCTTATCGGGTTTCATTACCCGTATATTACAATCCTGAACTAAAAATAGAAAATCACGCTGCTCACTGGAAATATTGAGTATGTTTTTAGCTTTGCACCCCTTGTTGGCTGCCAAATGTCTTAAGTCTAATTCACATGCTTTTTCGAATGATCTCAAGTTGTTAACCAATGGTGGGTTAAATAAACTGGCTATTCTAAAGGGATTAGTTAAAGATGAACTTTTACCCAAGAGAGTAGTTAAATTTAACTTGCGTACAAACAATTTGAGGTCTATGATGGTTTTTACTAAGTCCATGTGGGAGTCCGGGACAAAGGCTAAACCCTTGGAGAAAAAATCCACCATTTCCTTAGTGATATTCAAAGTGATGTAGTTAAAAATCCTGAAATCCCCCTCTGTACTATACACTATAGTGGGGTATTCCTCCAAAGGGGTCATAGCCTCCCCTGGTTCTGCCTGCTCTTTGGATTTGTCCCCGACATCACAGTCCTCTTCGACCTCAAATTCATTTGATGCAAGTTCCGGCCTTCCCAAAAACCCTGGTTATGTTCGTCTCTTATTTCCTCAACTCCATAGTTGGAAACTTCCAACTGTGGTGGAGACGCCCTGCCCATGTCATCAGGTAGCCTTACCACTTCTTGTTCATCATCCAGTTCGACCCCCTGAAAACTAGGCCCTTGATTGCGGTTACCTTCACCATTTAGGAACTCATCTAAACAGTGTACTTCTTGTCCTACTCTGGGGTAATCCTGTCTATGTGTTTTAGAAAGAACTTCATTAGATTTAACATTGTTCTTGTCTTTTGGTTTACCAATCTGTGGAGGTATGAGGTAGGCTGTTTTAGTGGTGTATTGTTGTACATCCCTCCTTATTTTCTTCTTCTTATTCTCACATAATTTGTTAGTAGTAGCCTCTATGCTCGTAAAAATACGAGCATAGTCATACTTATACCTTGAAAAATCTTGATGTTCCTTTATTTTTTGTTCCAAACCCCCTAGTTCCCCTCTGAGAACCTCTATTTGTTGCTCATAATGCTCAATAAGCACTCTCATAAATTCAAAGCTCTGTCTGTCAAACAAATCAAGTAATTGTTTATGAAACAAAGATCCTTCGACCAAGCCCACCGGGAAGCGCCATTGCCTAAGACCCTTAGGCACAATCTTCTTCTCTAGGCACTCTTCCAGATAGGCAGTCTCTAATTGCAGTTTCTTGCATTTAAAGAGCTTTGAGTCAAAATCGCTAATAAATGTATTAATGTTATTGAACACGGAGCTTATAGCTCCTACAGCAGGTTCCACCTCATTTCTATTATAGTTAACATCAAAAAAGTTTTTCTTATTAAGGTAACAGTCCACGGTAGGTGCTGAATCGTGCAACCTGTTCTCTACTACAGTACCTTGTGTGTGTCCAATATTGTTCGTGGGCATGTGCCCTTGTCCTGGTGGTATACTAAATTCGCCGTTGGAAGTGGAGTTCGAGTTGTTTATCTCGGCGCGCCCATCGGCTACGTTTACGCTTCCACCACTTCTTACAGGTCGCACTGTCTTATTCTGAATCGTAGCTCCTGCTACATTGTTGTTGATACTATTCCATGCCTCAATATCCCTTATACCTCCTTGTGGCACATTATGCTCTCCCGTCGTGTTGTCAAGTCGGTCAATGCGCTGAGATAGCGTATCCATCCTACCGAGTAACAACTGGATTAACGTTGTCAAGTTGCCGTCAGCCTTCGCCTCGTCGGCCCCTTCTTTAACGTTTGTGCTGCTAGCTTCTCCCACATAATCCTGGGAGAATAATGGATCCTGCGTTGGGCTGCTTCCTACGTTGGCCATATGGAACATGGAACTAAAACTGCCAAACAAACCAATGAAAACGAAAACCCCGAAGGAAGCTGTCTGCAGGTTTTGATCAAGTAATCCAATAAATGAACGTAATCACTATTAAAGACGTAATGTAAGCACTTTTATTTCACAAGAACTTTCGGAAGGCTTAATATCCGACCTTCTTCAGACAAAACAGTGAATAACAAAGAAAAGTTGGTTTAAATACTTGTTACCCCACCTTGTTAATGGCCTCTTAATTGAGGACCCGCCTTCATTTAAAAACTCTCTGTACTTTTAAATATACATCACAACATTCAGAATATACCATAAAAACCGAATAAATACATTTTTTAAAAACATTTTTTATAAATTCTCCTTCTTTGTAAGATAGATGGAGGACATTCATATTTTTGGGGGTAGGCTGTTATATTATGTAATCACATTAGACATTTGTGTAGTCTCAGGGAGGGAAGGTAGCTTTATATTACGTATGTGCAATAGGCAACCTTGCACCCTTCACAAGGACTGAGGTTTTATATTATTTTAAGACAGGCACATTTGTACATACAATTAGAATCAAGTACAATAATAGCGAGTTTTCACTGGTTCAAATGTGGGTTTTTAACAGTTTATTATTAAATAATTAAGTGTTTACAGGACTATATAGTTTATAACACATAAATGTTTTAAAAAATGTTTTTAAAAAATGTATTTATTCGGTTTTTATGGTATATTCTGAATGTTGTGATGTATATTTAAAAGTACAGAGAGTTTTTAAATGAAGGCGGGTCCTCAATTAAGAGGCCATTAACAAGGTGGGGTAACAAGTATTTAAACCAACTTTTCTTTGTTATTCACTGTTTTGTCTGTAGAAGGTCGGATATTAAGCCTTCCGAAAGTTCTTGTGAAATAAAAGTGCTTACATTACGTCTTTAATAGTGATTACGTTCATTTATTGGATTACTTGATCAAAACCTGCAGACAGCTTCCTTCGGGGTTTTCGTTTTCATTGGTTTGTTTGGCAGTTTTAGTTCCATGTTCCATATGGCCAACGTAGGAAGCAGCCCAACGCAGGATCCATTATTCTCCCAGGATTATGTGGGAGAAGCTAGCAGCACAAACGTTAAAGAAGGGGCCGACGAGGCGAAGGCTGACGGCAACTTGACAACGTTAATCCAGTTGTTACTCGGTAGGATGGATACGCTATCTCAGCGCATTGACCGACTTGACAACACAACGGGAGAGCATAATGTGCCACAAGGAGGTATAAGGGATATCGAGGCATGGAATAGTATCAACAACAACGTAGCAGGAGCTACGATTCAGAATAAGACAGTGCGACCTGTAAGAAGTGGTGGAAGCGTAAACGTAGCCGATGGGCGCGCCGAGATAAACAACTCGAACTCCACTTCCAACGGCGAATTTAGTATACCACCAGGACAAGGGCACATGCCCACGAACAATATTGGACACACACAAGGTACTGTAGTAGAGAACAGGTTGCACGATTCAGCACCTACCGTGGACTGTTACCTTAATAAGAAAAACTTTTTTGATGTTAACTATAATAGAAATGAGGTGGAACCTGCTGTAGGAGCTATAAGCTCCGTGTTCAATAACATTAATACATTTATTAGCGATTTTGACTCAAAGCTCTTTAAACGCAAGAAACTGCAATTAGAGACTGCCTACCTGGAAGAGTGCCTAGAGAAGAAGATTGTGCCTAAGGGTCTTAGGCAATGGCGCTTCCCGGTGGGCTTGGTCGAAGGATCTTTGTTTCATAAACAATTACTTGATTTGTTTGACAGACAGAGCTTTGAATTTATGAGAATGCTTATTGAGCATTATGAGCAAAAAATAGAGGTTCTCAGAGGGGAACTAGGGGGTTTGGAACAAAAAATAAAGGAACATCAAGATTTTTCAAGGTATAAGTATGACTATGCTCGTATTTTTACGAGCATAGAGACTACTACTAACAAATTATGTGAGAATAAGAAGAAGAAAATAAGGAGGGATGTACAACAATACACCACTAAAACAGCCTACCTCATACCTCCACAGATTGGTAAACCAAAAGACAAGAACAATGTTAAATCTAATGAAGTTCTTTCTAAAACACATAGACAGGATTACCCCAGAGTAGGACAAGAAGTACACTGCTTAGATGAGTTCCTAAATGGTGAAGGTAACCGCAATCAAGGGCCTAGTTTTCAGGGGGTCGAACTGGATGATGAACAAGAAGTGGTAAGGCTACCTGATGACATGGGCAGGGCGTCTCCACCACAGTTGGAAGTTTCCAACTATGGAGTTGAGGAAATAAGAGACTAACATAACCAGGGTTTTTGGGAAGGCCGGAACTTGCATCAAATGAATTTGAGGTCGAAGAGGACTGTGATGTCAGGGACAAATCCAAAGAGCAGGCAGAACCAGGGGAGGCTATGACCCCTTTGGAGGAATACCCCACTATAGTGTATAGTACAGAGGGGGATTTCAGGATTTTTAACTACACCACTTTGAATATCACTAAGGAAATGGTGGATTTTTTCTCCAAGGGTTTAGCCTTTGTCCCGGACTCCCACATGGACTTAGTAAAATCCATCATAGACCTCAAATTGTTTGTACGCAAGTTAAATTTAACTACTCTCTTGGGTAAAAGTTCATCTTTAACTAATCCCTTTAGAATAGCCAGTTTATTTAACCCACCATTGGTTAACAACTTGAGATCATTCAAAAAAGCATGTGAATTAGACTTGAGACATTTGGCAGCCAACAAGGGGTGCAAAGCTAAAAACATACTCAATATTTCCAGTGAGCAGCGTGATTTTCTATTTTTAGTTCAGGATTGTAATATACGGGTAATGAAACCCGATAAGGGTAATGGATATGAACAACAATGATTACGTAAATGAATTAATTACACACTTAGATAATGGCCCTTATGAGAACATCAGTTTGAATGAAGTAAACAAAGCCCATAATAACATAAGAAATACAATTGAAGATTTGTTTTTGGAGGAATTCATAGATCAGGAAATACACTCTTATTTGTGTATGTTAGCACCAAAAATGCCAACCTTTTTTGGGGTCCCAAAAATCCACAAGTCCATTAGTAAACCCCCGTTCAGACCAATAGTGGACAGTAGGGGGTCTATTTTGGTGGCTTGTGCTAAATATGTGGATACCATTCTTAAGCCACTTATTAAATCAGAGAAGCAGATTTGTAGGGACTCGTGGCATTTTTTGGAGAACATTAATGAAATACCCTTTGACCCAAACTTTATATTCTTGACGGTGGATATAAAAGACTTATATACCGTGATACCGCAACAGCTGGGTTTGGAATGGTTAAGGATGTTTATGGAAAACAAAAAAGTACCCCAGAATATAGTGTATATAACGGAAACATTATTAGAGCTGATTCTCAAATACAGTTTCTTTAACTTTAATGGGCTTACTTACAAACAAACGACAGGGGTTGCTATGGGGTCCCCGTGTGGGGGAGCATTTGCAAACTGTGTCATTGCACAGTGGGAGAATACACTCCTATTTAGTAACAAAGTGTTTAAACAACATGTCGCCTGGTATACTAGATACCAGGATGACATGTTCTTTCTGTGGAAGGGCCCTGTAGATGAAATAAAACCTTTCATTGAAATCATGAAGACATTTACTGATTTTCTCGATTTTACATTTGAAATGAACATTAATGAAATCAATTATTTAGACATATTGCTCACCAAGGACTATAATGAATCTAGGTTTATTAGTAGGATTTACCGTAAACCCACTTATTCTAATGGGTTTTTACATTTTAGTAGTTGTCACCCTTACCATCAAAAGAGAGCTGTCGTTAAAGGACAGATGGTAAGGGCGGCACGTATGACGACTAAAGACACAGATTTCATGGATGAGTGTGATAAATTAAACAGTATGTTCGTGAATAGAGGTTATCCTCAACTTCTTCTCATTGAAATTAAAAAAGAAGTCGAGACAAAAAGACTTTCTGGACATTTTAAACCTATCTTGAACTTACGGCGTTTTGATACCCATATAAGTCAAGATAATAAAGAAGTTGAGAAAATGAATAGCGACAAGACCAATTTGGGCACAAAATTTTTGTGCACCTTTTCGGTTGACCATCGCTATATAAGGGACATTTTACAGAAGAATTGGTCCATCATTATGGAGGATAGGCAGCTGACTGATACATTAGGTCCAGTACCAGGTCTTACGTTTAGAAAAGGGTTTTCTTTAAAATCCCTTTTGGAAAGAAATAAAAGAACATGTTCTAATAGATTTAAAGGCATGACCCAATGCGGGACATGCCGTCAATGTAAAAACATCCAGGAAGGGACACAACTCAATATGAACAAAAAGAAATACAAGGTTATGGGTAATTTCAATTGTGGGACCAAAGCAGTAGTTTATGTAGCCTTATGCAACCAATGCTTGGCCTTCTATATAGGAAAGACCGAAAGGGCATTTAGGAAATGCATATATGAACATCTTTATGCAATGTCAAAGGTAGACTTAAAGAATGCACTAGCTCGCCACGTCATGGAATACCCTGACCATGCGTTTCGTTTTGTTGTCGTAAAGCAAGTTGTAACGGACCCGAACAGTGGCCCTTGGCAGGTCAACTTAGAGAAAGAAGAGTTGTTCTGGCAAATCAGAACAGGAGAATATATACATCCTGGACTAAATGATGCCATTTCTTTGTCCTGTATTCTCAAACATTTGGCTTTGAGGAGGTAACAAGCACCTCTATTATGTTTTGGAACTTGTAGGTACCTCTTGATTGGCATCTATACACTATAGGGCCTTTATATTATATCATATATCTTCTGTTCGAAGACGGTCCGGTCTATATATGAACCATCAGATCTCACCCAATATAGTGTAGGTTTATTACATCTTGCCAGTCCTTGGGCTTTGGGTTTTTCACCTTTTTTTCTTTTTTTTTTTTCTCCTTCTTTGTAAGATAGATGGAGGGCATTCATATTTTTGGGGGTAGGCTGTTATATTATGTAATCACATTAGAGATTTGTGTAGTCTCAGGGAGGGAAGGTAGCTTTATATTACGTATGTGCAATAGGCAACCTTGCACCCTTCACAAGGACTGAGGTTTTATATTATTTTAAGACAGGCACATTTGTACATACAATTAGAATCAAGTACAATAATAGCGAGTTTTCGCTGGTTCAGATGTGGGTTTTTAACAGTTTATTATTAAACAATTAAGTGTTTACAGGACTATATAGTTTATAACACATAAATGTTTTAAAAAATGTTTTTAAAAAATGTATTTATTCGGTTTTTATGGTATATTCTGAATGTTGTGATGTATATTTAAAAGTACAGAGAGTTTTTAAATGAAGGTGGGTCCTCAATTAAGAGGCCATTAACAAGGTGGGGTAACAAGTATTTAAACCAACTTTTCTTTGTTATTCACTGTTTTGTCTGAAGAAGGTCAGATATTAAGCCTTCCGAAAGTTCTTGTGAAATAAAAGTGCTTACATTACGTCTTTAATAGTGATTACGTTCATTTATTGGATTACTTGATCAAAACCTGCAGACAGCTTCCTTCGGGGTTTTCATTTTCATTTTACTGACATCAGTTAAGAGCAAGAAAAACTTTCCCCAACGGGATACTTAGCTTTAGTTGAAGACTTTGGTTCTGAAACTCAAAAATGAAAATTTCAGAAGTCGGCCGACCGGCACTTGCGAACTGCTTCTGCTTCGGGCACTGCACAGCAAGAATGACTGATAAAATGGCATTGGCTGCATGCTTTATACCCCTGACTACCTTTCGTCATGGAAGATGAGACAGCAACCGACGCAGGACCCAAGACTTTGTTAATCAGGCCGACTGAGGGATACTGCAAGCAGTTAACCCAAATGTGATGACTGCAACAGTGAAACACGAACATCTGCCATCTCCACTCACCAGATGGCATAAATCTGCATCATATACCATCAACCAAAATTTACAGTCTTTAGCCTGAATCTCCTCAAACATGAGCAACTTCATGGTTCATATACTTTACAATGTGGCTGAGAGGAGCGGCTTGTCATTGCCCTAGTCCAGGATTACTTGCAATGACTGTCTTTTCTGTAAACAATAATGCAAACTACATTTATTTACCCATTTTCAGGTCTCCTCATGTTTGGGAAAACAGCCAGTGAATTTTTTCAGCGACTTATACAGCACCTTCTCTACTGCTTGGTACACTTTGTTGAAGAAGCTCCCCTGCACATGCAACATGTGCAGGAGGTAATTCAGTGTCCACAAAGATAGCAAGATAGGCATGAACATGCACTTCCCAGATCAATCAATCACATGTGATGCCTGTCTTGACAGTGGACAGCTGGGGTCTGAGAAGATGATTCCTTTACTTTAAAACAGCTGCAGAGACAACAGTACCTAGCTTTTGTGTCTCTGCCAAAATGAAAAATGTTCTGAGAGACATGAAGACATGTTTAAGCTTCTTGGGCACAGGATCCATAGAGATCAGGCTCTACCAAGCTATGTCACTGGCATCTTTAAAAATATCCACAAAGGGTGGTACCACACAGAAGGATTGTAGGATATACCTAACAGGCATTCTACAGTATTTGTTGTGGGGAGGCTATGGAGTCAGCAGGCTAAACATGTTCACATCCATCATGCTTTTAATAGTCAGGTGGGGATGGAAGTAAAATAACCCTTCTTCACGGTTCAGTTCTTGCACATTACTCTACAGGGGACATTTTTTTTGTTTTGTTAAACTCTTCCAGGTCTCTAGTCAGGGGCTCTCTATCTGAAGAATAATCGACTCTTTCTGGGGAAGATGTGGACAATTAGGACTGCAAAAAGGCCTGAGGAACCATAATCACCTCTTGGGGGAGTTCTTTAAAAGGACTAAATGTCTGCACATTGCAAGCAAAGAAAAGAAAGCTGGCCTCTTGACATTGACTCTAATCACTTAACAGTTCATACCGAGGGAATCACCGAGTGGGCCATAATATCAGTGTCTGGCAACATAGCACCATTTTCATTGTCAGCAAAACAAGCATAAGAGGAACTGGTATTGATAGGGAGAAATTAAGCAAGACAGTGGCATAATACTGACATGGATCAGTAAAACTGAAGGAAGGTAGAAGCGTGTCAAAGCTGCATGGATTACCACTGACGTTAATGTTGGCATCAGTGGCACTGGTTACTAAATTACCAGTGCTGACAAGAAATAAACACCACCAGAGCCAGCAGCACAGCAACAGAGATGTCAGCAAAGGAGGGAAAAAGGCAACTTCAAATACTGGCCTTCTGTATCATCAGTCCAAGGGATCGGGAAGAATTACCAACCACTGACCTTGGACTTTCAGTCATGCTTATGCCAGCATATCACAAGCAATGGCAGGTACAGTCAATGAAGAACAGGTAAACTTAATGAAGAAATGAAGAAGCAGTGGACCTGCAGTAAAAAGGATGCAGCTATACAGAAGGGACCATTTAACAGTGAATGCAAAGTCACTTTTATAGCAAATTTTAGTGTGCAATAGTCCACTGTGCCTAAAGATGATGGGCAAGGAAAAGAAGGAGAAACCTTGAGAGAAATGAACATCTCCAAATTCTTTGTTTTAAGAAGGAATGAAGTGGCGACTGCCTGGGTCAAAAGACATTTTTTGGGCTTTTGATAAGACGCAACAGGAATGAATCAGACTTCCAATCTTAAGTAGCAGCATAAAAGGCCAGATAAAAGCTGTGCCTTGAACTTTTCATAACACCTTCTGCTGGGTGACTTAGCTGAATCCTTGTCAAAAAAGTGCATGTAAACAGTGTTGTTCACCTAACAATTGAAGCAAAAAGTAAAAGTACCTTTCAGCAGGTGAAATGGCCCACCTAGAAAAGCTCTTTCTGAACACTGCTTGTGACATCTAAGGCAGTAAAGTCCAGTTATGAAAAAAGGAAGGAAAGCCTTAAAACAAATTAGAAAGTTGTTTCTTATAACAAAATCTAAATAAATATGAGAAGGAAAATAGAGAATAAATTTAGTACTAACATGCTACAAAACTTCTACAACTGCTAGTAAATAATTCAAAACAGCAAAATGCAGCACGGGGTCTTTTTTTATTCCCTTAACCATACATGAAGTGTACAGTGTACAAGAAGGGAAGGGCAAGTATTTCTGACATTCTGGGAAAGTCTTATGTGCCAAACAGTCCTAGCCTCTATGGAATCAGTCATTCCCGGTACAGAAAATAGACCTCTTAATACAATATCAAAAATTTATTGCACTCTCAATCCTCCCAGATGGCTGCACATTGAGTAACAGCTTAACTCTAGCTCTCCCAGTGAGAAAACAGAATCTCAACAGAGAAGGCCAGTACACTTTTGTGTTTATGGGTAAATTTCAGTAACTGGCTAGTAACTGTACTGTCTGGATACCAGAAGAAAAGAAATACAGAGCATCAGAAACAAAACCAGCTACAAAAAGTGAGGAAGAAACACTGACTGGGGAAAGTTTTGCAGCTGTTCAGCAAAAAGCAATGCAACCTCCAGACATGACTTCCAGGAACCTACAGGAAGATGCAAGACAACTGCACACAGACCTGGTTTAAATTAACGAAATGCTGATGGAGCATATCTTCACAAACAACAAAAGGATAGAAAAAAATAGAAGAAGCTTTAAAAAGATATTCAGATGAGTTGATAAAACTGCACAAATCAGAGACTGAAATGAATAAAAGGCTGGCTGAAAACGAGACTGATCAGGAACAGATATTTCAAAAAATAAAAGAATTAGAGCTATACCAGAGAAGTTGGAAGGAACAGAATGCATTAATTTTATGAAAGTACAAATAAGCAACTGGACTGGTATTCCACAGCAGGAGTTGTTAGCTGAAAGAGCACATTGTGTATATGCTCCAAACCTGGCTATGAGAAAGCAACCTAGACCTTTAATAGTAAAGATGCAAACCTAGCAGCAAAACTGTGGCACAAGGACAAACTACTAAAAGTGGGAGACAGCAGAGTGTTTGTGGAGAATGATTACTCATTGTACGCCAGGCAGAAGAGGAGTTAATTCATTCTACTATTCAACAATGTCAAGATGCAGGTATGAGATTCAAACTGCTGTCTTCAAGGTATTCTTGCCAGGAGGGACAAAATCATTTTTTGAGGAAGTACATGCTAAGGAGAAAATACAAAAGTTTGTCCAACAAAAACTGACCTGTGAAACGGGAGATTCTGTTTCTTGTTCTTCTGGTAATAAAGGCCATAGAGAGACTATACCTGTGAATCCTTTTCCACTGTTTTAATGGAAAATGTTGGAGAGGAGGAATGGAGCACAAGAGTTGACTAGAAGAATCAAGAGTACATCGGAAATTAATCAGATGCAGGATTTGATGGAGGATGAAGACGAACAGAAATAAAACCAGTAACTTAAAGTATTACAATGCAATAACTATATTCATGAAATATAACGGAACAAGACAATCTGAAAATATTGGACTTGTTCAGAATTTGTTGGACTTGGGGACTCAAAGTATATGCCCTACTTCATGTCATTAATGTTCAGAAAAATCCTTTGGGGAGGGGAAGAGATGGGAGAACATTAACTAAGTAAAGATTTTTTTTCTCAATAGTACTAGTTTTGTGTTGTGTGGTTTTCTTTGCATGCTACAAAGTAAAGTTTTCTCAGTTATTTCAAGTGCAATTGGGATTGTAAATAGGTGCTGCTGTTTTTTTTTTTTCCTTTTTCTTTCACCCTTCTCTCTTTCTTCTTGTTCAGTTTTAAGAAATGTACGCCCTGCAATGTAAAAAAAAAAAAAAAAAAAATCCTGGTTAAAAGAGCATGACAAAAGAAGACAATGTGCTTTTTCTCATTCTTGCATGGTGGAATTCCTGGATTGAGGACCTTAGATTGATTTAATAACAAGTTTTAAGAGAAAGCAAACAAATGAAAATGAATATTAAATACTATGAGGCTTTTTTCTAGCAAATAAATGTATACTTCATAGCAATTCTGTATCTGGCCCTCATGTCTCCATGGAAACAATCTGATAAAGAGAAATTGGTAACAGTCTGGTGAAGAGTGTTTGGCTTGGGAAAAAAGAAAAGAGAAACTGGCTAGGAGATAATGTTCTCTGAAAGCATTCAAGAGTTTTCCTAGCTGGGTGAGCTATAAAGGTAGATAGCATTTAGCAGAAGCACAGGTTGCACCATGTGTCTTAGCATGGATAAACTTTCTTTTAGGTTAACTCAAGTCTAAACTTTCTTTTAGGTTAACTCAAGTCTGTATGAGTGTGGCTGTCAATCTGGGACATTTGATACTATTAAGATGGTAAAATGTCAATATTTGAAGATGTACATAGTTTTATGTGTTAGTATTAAATTAAAAGGTTTTAGGGGGTATTGGGGTGGTGTTTGTTTTTTTGTGTGAGGGCTTTCAATAAAACAAAGTTTTGTAAGATGTGACTTGGGCTCAAATGGATATGACAAAAAACAACTATATAAAAGTTCAGCCTGCCAAACAGTGAATGCATGTAACATAAAAGCTGGAACTACACATTTAGCAAAAAGGTGTTATACATAAAAGGTGGGAATAACAACTATTTTAATACAATGATGCTTTCTGTAATGTCTTTAAATGTCAATGGTCTCACAGATAAATACAAAAAAGAAAGAACAGTGAACTATATTAAAAATGTAGAGAGCAAACAGCTATGTTACAGGAGACACACTTGGAAAGAACTGAACACGTGAATTTGACAAAGAAAGGTTTTCAGAATGGTTATTCAGTGAAATATATAGGACAAAGGAAAAGAGGAGTACATATATTTTGCAAGAGGAGCTCCAATAGTGACAGAAGAGGCTAAAAAAGATAATTAATGGCAGATTTGTAGTGCTAAGGGGCTACTGGCAAGGGAGGAAGGATTACACTGGCATGTATTTATATTCTACCTAAAACTGCTATAATGGAGCTTAAAAAATTCTGGGAGAAATAATCAGTTTTCAGCAAGGAATTTTAATTATAGGTAGGGACTAGAATTTGATTTGCAGCAGTGAAGATGCATCGGGGGGGGGGGGCAGAAGGAAAAGTATAACAAAGAGGTGTAGTTTTTGAAGAAATTCATGAAAATATGTGGCATAGAAGATGCAAATTCAGCAATAGGAGTTTGGAATGAATTTACATATTATTCTCCAAGATATAAAACTGAGCTAGGCTGCACAGAATTTACTTTTCACAGGAACATGTGCATTTAATTGAAGGTCTCAATACGCACCCAATAACTATTTCAGATCATGCGCCAGTAATAAGTAAAATAAAAATACAGGGTAAACAAATAAAAATGAGACAATGGCCCTTTCCCACCTATCTGTTGAAAAGAGAGGAATTTAAGGAATGGATAGTGGAGGTTGAGCAAGAGGGTAGAAATTATGTCTGAAAATATAGATAGGGAGTGGGGTAAAATTAAGGTGCAGTTTAAAAATAGGTTGGAAATAAAGAAAGGGAGCTATGGTTAAGAAGTAACAAGAATTATTTAGAGTAATTAACTGATTTTTAATCTTTTAAACATAAGCTTTACTGGTTAAATGGTTCAGGGTTCCACAGTTGCTCAGTGATGTCAAATGTAAGATATTTTCAAGGTGGGCAACAAAAAGACTTCAACAAAATGCAATCCAATAAACAGACCATTCAACAAACATGTGTACCAGTCATTTGTTTTGTGTTAGCCCCTCTTGCAGGATGTTAGTGCTATGGAGGGGGAATTATGACAGTTTCCAATTTACAGTCATCTGCGAACTTGGTGATCCAGAGGCCTTTGACATTAGCTTTGACTTTCAAGAAGTAGATGCCAACTGGAGTGGTAACCAGTCTCTTGGTGGAGGGGGCCTCACAAATCCTGACTTCTTGCTTTCTACCTGTGAGCCAGCTGGCAATCCAGCAAGTTAGGTAGGGATTTAATGCCTAGTTCAATTTGTTTGTTTTCTACCTGTGAGCCAGCTGGCAATCCAGCAAGTTAGCTTGGGATTTAATGCCTAGTTCAATTTGTTTGTCAACAATAAACAAGTGGGAGATCATACTGAATGCCTTAACCAGGTCAAGGTAGGTGGTATGCACAGTCTTAACCTCATCCATTGCTTTAGTAACCTTCTCGAAGAAGTCAAATCAAAACTGGATAGGTCCAGTATCTGTAGGTTGCCAATGTCCTTGTTGATCATTTCTATAATAATTCATTCAATGGCTTGGCATCCTAGAGTTGTCAGACTGAAAGGTCTACGGACCACAAACTTGACCAACGAAGTTTAATAGTAGAACTTAAAAAATACACACAATAAAATAAGCGCTTTCGTTTGGCGCCTGCCAAACTTTTTCAAATAGTTGATCACTTCCTGTTAGTTTAAATAGTAATTGATCGTGATGTAACTGAAAAAATGACTTCCCTTTAATCTATATTTAAAGTGCTAACATGAAAAAACAAAAACATACATAAATAATTCATAGGTTGCATTTCAACAGCATGAAAATAGCATTTGCGTATAGCGTGTTTGTTATATCTAATAATAATACATAATTATGATTATTTTGAGTTGAATTTGTCGACAGAAGATTCACAGTCTCTCTCTTTCTCTCTCTACTCAGTGAAGGTAGTACCATTTACCACCAATTCAGCACACTGCTTTGTGTTAACTTTAAAGTGTCAGACATTGCTGAAAAAGGCCTTATGGCTGTCATTAGCCTGACTTTAAGTTGACAAGTTGGCCTTGTTGGACTTAATTTTCTTAGCTACTTCTTTAGTTTAATCAGTGAGCACTTGTCTTTATGAAAGTAGCGCTCTAATTTTGGCCATGATGGTTTTCCTTTTTGTTATATACCCTGTTAAGGTTGGGACTGCCCTAGTGTGGTTTGCCTTTGATGTTTGTTATGGGCTTACAGCAGCCTCTTTGCAGCTATTCACATGTTTGTACAAGGTTTCTGTGAACAATTCTGCATAGATTACTGTGATCTTGGAATTCATGGAGAAGGGCATTGAATTTTCACAAACCGCCACTTAGTAAAATCCTACTAGGACAGATTAACTTTATTTGGGGTTAATCAGAGTCTCTAATTCATGGCAGGTGTGTACCCAAGAAGACTGAATGCTGTAATTAAATCAAATGGTGCTTGCACACTTATGCAACCAGCTTATTGTACGTTTTTTATTTTTTATATTTTTTCCCCTAACAGATTGGTTTGTTTTTCAATTGAATTGTACAGGTTATATGTCACATCAAAGGTGGGAAAAGTTTTGAAATGATTTATTGTGGTCTCGTTTTTTTTATATCACAAAAACCTGGCATTTTAACAGGGGTGTGTACACTTTTTATATACACTGTATACAGCAAATAGAAAAAAGCTAAAAACTGACTCCTTTGCCTTCTGGCTGCTAAACAGTTACACTTTGAGCTCTCCTGGAGTGTTTCCGAAGCCAGACAGACCAGGCAAACACCTTTTGCCACAAGATGGATGATCCTGGATTTCCTAATGTAAAAGCACAGTAAAAAGGACTCTCAAGTACAATTCAACAACAATCAAGTCCCTAGCTTACAGTTTTCTTATGTGTGCTCCATTTCAGATAGACCAGGCAACCATCTACTGCCGCTAGATGGACTATCCCAATCTTCTGAATGTAAAATCGCAAAAACAGTTGCTTGAGAGAGTGTAATGCTATCACAAAACAACTTAAAACTACCTGGACAAAGCGATTTCACGTATTAGGGACCTTTACAGTAATTTAAAGTGCAAAATCAACAAATAAAGCAGTAGCTCTCTAAAACAGTTAAGCGCAATAATATAAAAAAAACTCTTTTCTGCCAAGGATGGAGCAGGAGTAATTTGGGACCCTCTCAGAGTGTGGCAAGGGTGATAAGCAGATGGGAGCTCTGGGAAAATGAACATGATACAATTTATAGTAAAGGTTTACTCGACTTTAATACTGGTTTGCTAGGTGGGCACGCGATATTACTGATCTATGGCAAACAATGGGTGGGAAGGGTACTTAAACAGCTTGCACAACAAACAATGGAAAATAAAAAGAGGGGAGGGGCATACTTTGAAAATAAGATTATCAAAAGGGGTAGAGGCCAGAGACACAGTCTTTTAATACAACAGCAGGAAAAGTGTTGGAAGGATTAGAAAAATTCAAGTTCCAAGAAGCTACTGGTCAATGACCCCAGGTTGGTTAGAATTTCAGAAACTTTAACCCACTCCCCACTGAGACATTAAGCTAGACACAAAGAACAGATGAACAGAAAGGCACTGGAATGCAATTTTAAGCAGGTAAATATTAAGCAGAATACAAGCTCTGGCAGCAAAACTGGAACATTGTAAATGTGAAAACTACCAAATTGGAGGTTCTAAACCAATAATAAAATATTTTACTTCAGCTGTGTGATATTTTTCTATATTTTAAGCATTCTTCAAATTCTGATTGTAGGCTAAAGAAAATACTACTTTAAGATCAACACAGTGTTGATAGTTGATACTGAAGTCCTCGTGCTGCAAGATATCTTAAGGTCACATTGTTTAGAAATTTCCAAGCTACCATTTTAACACAGAGCGAAAATAACACAATGTTAACTATGACAGAAAGATGGAGTACTCTTATTCTGACCTGTAACAGCACAGGCTGTCAGTGTACACCAGGTGCAGTAGTTATATAATGAATACTGAACAGGACTGACAATTATACTTCTTTGCTGGAAAGGAGCCAGACGCTTGCAATGAATGGTGCTGATTTCTGAAAATTTGAGAGAATACTGTGCTTGATTTGCAGCCCAAGTTCTGTGTTTAAAGAACTGCATAAGGTACATTTTGTATGTGACAACCAGAAAATAGACTTTCCTAATTGTCAGCTTAATCCACTACTGCCCAACCCTGATACACTTTCATGTACAGCTAGTAGGCTAGTTTATGCTAGATATGGAATAACAGGACCAATTAAATGCATGACATATGATTTGTTGTTTTGGGTCTATATTACTTCAGCAAAAATTCAGTTCAACGAACAGCATTTTCGGTTCACTTACATCAAACATGTCGTTCGTCGAACTGTTCATACTGAGATTGCAGTACTTTGAAGATTAGGAAATTTGGCCTTTCCCCACTGTAGTGTGATCTCGGAGTTGGTATATATAATTAATGGGGGTGTGTGGGGGGTGCGGCCCCCCCAAGACTGGATTTCGGTGAACTGTCACTTCGTTAAAGTGATACAGATCTGTTGTTTTGGCAAGGTCTTATATTATTATACTGTACTTGGAGTACCTCCTTGGCTATTCTTGTTACGTTACTTATAGACCTGGAAAGAGTGAGTATGTTCATTACTTAGGAAATGGCATGCAAATTCAGCCCAGCTGACATTGCTACACCCGCTAGTTCTTGATTCACATCTGCTTTTAGATTAAGTTAAAACACGAGTTTACAACACAGATGGGAAAAGCAGCAGTAATGAAAGCTTCTGCTTTTAAAAGTTTAAATTTTATTAAAGAGTCTGAAGTACCCTTTTGGCTGTTTTTCAACCTTCATTCTCTGGACAGACTACTTGAAACCAGGATCCACTTGCTTGGTAGCGTCTCCCACCAGTGCTTATAATAGGTCTGCTTTACATGCGACTGAGAAGCCAGTTCACAGTTGAAGCAAGTCAAACACACCAACTAACCACTAATTAACAAGCTTAAAAAAAAAAGAAAAAAAACTTACTGAATGCTTCAGGCTTTACTAATATATGCAGATGTAAGCTACACAGCTAGAATCACCTGCTTGTCTTGTTGCTTGTTGAATTAATGTTTATAATACCTCATCATGTTGTAGTTGAAAATGGTTCAAGTTGGATAAGTTTATTTACTTGGTTACCAAAATAAATACATAAATCAGTACCAAAAGCATGGAAACAACCTTTTCGGCATGTTGGCCATGCTGGAGGGCTTACAGCAACAATGGGGTATTATAAAAGTTAAATGCAGTTTCCATTACATTTAATAAATCAGGCTATATTCTGCAAGGGTTGAGGGTAAAAGTTGACTGACTGGGTGCTACAGGGAGAAGGAAGGAACACTTCATGGAACACCTACACCAAGCAGACAGGTCATTCTTTCAGAAGGCAGTGTAAAAAGCAACGGGTAAAAATGGATCCAATGTTATAGAAAAGGCTTATACTGCAATTAAACAATTACATGGTTGCAATGCTGTGATAATGAATGAGATAAGAATGGAAATGCTAAATACACTGGAGATCATAGGAAGTTACTAGACTAATGGCCCTAGGGCCCTTTAAGCCTAGCCAAGTTTTACCCTTATTTCCATGATCAGCACCTACTGCCCCTGTCCGAGAGAGATACAGGTGGAACCCCTGGAGTGAATATACAGTTATCCATCCAATCATCCAGACTGTGTTTGAACAGGACCATTGAGGTGCTCTGTTTGACATGAAGTTGAAGTCTGTTCCAAAGATTTGGTAACCTCTGGGAGATTAATTTATCCCTCCAGCATGTTCTATTAATGTCACATACAAGGTTAAGGTCTTTAGAGCGAGTAACCAGTGTGTCATTTGATTTGCGGATATGCAGCATTTCCAATAAAGCAGGGTCAAAGATTGCCTTGTATGCAAGGCAGAGATTGCCTCTGAGTAGTCTTTATGAAACAGAATAAAATGACAGTGATTTAGACTATCCAAAAAGGACAGATGCTGAAGACCTTGAATTTTCTTTGTGAGGAACTTTTAGTCTTTCGAACTGCTGCAGGCGCTTGGAAAGGTACATATCAAAAGGGGCATTGCACTCAATTATATCACTGGAACTTCATAATTAAAAATTCTTTAAAATGTTGTGCAGAAAGCAGGAACATTACTGAATTAGCAAGCTGGAAAGCTGGTCCCATTTTCAAAAATGGCAGTGGTAGGGTAGGTGCCAAATACAGAAGCATCATGCTCCTGAGCTCCTCTCAGAAAGCCTACATCAGGGTGCTGTACAGTAGGTTTTATTTCAGTGTTCAGCCTCTGATTCAGGAGTGGGAAAATTAATTCCACCTTGACAGTGGAAAAGCAGATCAGTTTGTGACTGCATGGACAATACAGAGGTCATGGTATGTTGTGGACACAACAGAAATATGATTGTGTATTTCAGAATGCCTTGCAGGATGTGGAATGTGCTACAAGAGGAAAATTCCAAGGCTGCAGATGAATGCCATTAATTTGCTAGACCAACAGTGCAAGAGCTGTTTCCATTATCAGTGTTAAACTATCTCCAAGATGCATTACATACTCTGCAAACTGGTGCATCATATTTCATTTCCTGTTTATGATTCTATTATCAGGGAATCAAGGTTAGAAAAATGTCTACTATTGGGATATCTTAGCTGTATGCAAGAGATTATGTCCTCTTGGTAATAAATGAATGAGGTCCCTGGCATGTACAGCAGTGATTCAATGCTGGATATTAAAGTAGCTGGGATGAAAATCAGCATCTCCAAATCAGAACTCATGGTTCTCTCTCCCTCTACTGCTCTCTACAGGCAAAAGGGAAGCAGCTTACTCACACAACAAAGTCAGAGTGATTTAAAGTCTTGCTCATGAATGACAGTAGAGGTGACTAACAGACTGGTGGACAGGCACAGCAGTAGCAACAGTACAAGCATTGCACCAAACTGTGGTGGTGAACAGGAAATTGAGTGAAAAGTACAAAGCACTCATTATGTCAGACTGTCTGTCCCCATTCTCAACTACAATAACTGAAAGGATGACATCACAGGTACCAGTGATGGAAATAAGATTACTTTTTGTCACTATGCATAAAAAATGAAGAGCCCCTTAAGGATCTGTGAGTACAGTTACTCCTCCAAGTTGAAGGGAGTCAGATGAGGTGGTATACCAGCAATGGGCCATATGGCAACCACTCATGGCACAGCTAGTGCATGCTTGTCTACAGGATAAACTGGGGACTGCATTCAGCACGATTGTATAAGACAGTATTATGTGGTTGCAATACAAGTACATGCAGTTGTACGTAAACTGTTTGAACACACTACAACAAAGTGAATGCCAGTGGGTTTTTTTAAGCTTTAATACTGCTGCTTTTAACATTGACGCATTCTGCTGAGAAACTGCCTGACTGTAAGACTTTGTAACTTGCTTTAGGAGTAATATAAAGTCTAACTGCTCACTTAAAGTACAAAGAATAGTTATGTAAAATCTTACCATAATGATACATGTCCTTCTATTCACGGTTGCAGTAATCATTACATGAGGTGGAGTTCCCTGCTGTAGGTGACTTGACGTCAGCCAGTATACAAAAGACTCCTACTACTGTGGGGTGCGTGGTATGTCGCCCATAGGCTATGATCAGATGTCAGCCATAAAAGTGACGTACACATGCACCATGCTCAGAACTGACTGCCTCATGAGGAATGCCAGCCTAAGGAAGTAGGGTAAGAATCATCAAAGAAGCAAGGCCAGGGGGAATGGGGGAGGGACAGGAATACTGCAACAGTGATGAGAAGGACATCTATCGTTATGGTAAGATTTTACACAACTATTCTATGGCCTTCTATCCATCTGTTGCAGTATTCATTACATGAGGGAGAATACCAAAGATCATGAAGTAAGGGAGGAAGGTGTAGCTGAGCAGCTTTCCAGGAAGCCATGCAGTATGGCGCTGGCAAACCCTGATCTAGATTTAGAGATTACATCTAATTTGTAGTGTTTGGTTAAGGTATGGACTGAGGTCTGTGTAGCTGCATCAAGAACTGAATTAATATCCAATTCCTTGAAAAAGACCCCAAATGAGGCAACAGCCCTGGTGGACTGAGCCCTGACAGAGGAAGGGAGAGTCTTGCCATGGTGTGTATAGCAAAAGCTAATAATCTTGGAAATTCAAGAGGAAATAGTCTGCTTTGATACAGCCGACCTCGGAGCCCTAGGGTGGTAAAAAACAAAAAGCTGATATGACTTTCTGACTTTCTAACTGCCATGAACATCTAAAGTATAAAACACCATCTTACTACGGTTCTGGGGAGTTGGGGAAAAAAGTAAGTAAGTGGATGGACTCATTTAAAGACAGGTCATGGACTACCTTAGGCATAAATTAGGTGTTTGTGTGCAGGGAAACCCTGTCCTTGTGGAAGACCAGAAAGGGTGGGGATATCATAAGGGCCTGTAGCCCAGACACTTGTCTGGCTGAAGTGAAGGCTAGGAGTAACACAGTTTTCCAGGAGCAGTACTGTAGAGAAGCTGAGGAAGCTGGCTAGAATATTGAGACAGTCAGCTTTTCCAAAACAAAGTTAAGGTCTCAGGGAGGTGGGATAGGTTTCAGAAACTGTTTAACCTCAAATCTGCTAGCTAAGGGGGGAGACAGAGGCAGACAGGCAGTTATGGATGACATATGGGCTTTCACTGAAGAGTAAGACAAGCCAGCATTGAGCAATTCACACAAATAAGATAAAACCTGGGGAATTTCAACTGTTAATGGAGCCTGGTTTCATTTCAGACACCAGACTGAAAATATCTTCCATTTGGCTAAATAAGACTTTCTGGTATTTGGTTTCCTGGCCTCCTGCAGGACTGTAAGCATGTCCTCACAGAAAAGGTGTCTGAAAGGAATTAGTAACCTATCACTCACAGGGTCAATTGGAGAGTCAACAGGTGGGGATGGATAAGGGTCCATTTGTCTTGTGTGAGAAGATCCACTCTTTGAGGTAATTTGTGGTGATTGCCCTTGGCTAAATGCAGGAGGAGAGGGAACCAGTGCTGTCTTGGCCAGAAGGGAGTCGCCACCAAGATTTTTGGTTTGTCCTGCTAATTTTGGACAGGACTTTTGGAATAAGGGGAAGAGGAAAATGCATACAAAAACATCCCCTTCCAAGAGGAAGAAAGGGCATCCATTTTTCAGATGAGGATGAGGCTCTCTGGCACAAAATTGTGGAAGCTGTCTGTTCATGGGGGAGGCAAAAAGGCCTGGTTGAGGAATACCCCACTGGTGGACAATGTCCAGAAACACATCCCTTTGAAGCATCTATTTGTGGGATTGTGTTTGGGACCTGCTCAGATAATCTGCCACACAAGAAGGGATGTACACTGCCTGAAGGGTCACCAGGAATTCTATTGCCAGCTCCGAAGCCTGAAGAGCTAGCTTGTATAGTAGGTAGGATTTGGTGTATGCCCCCCCCCCTCCCCCGTGTGTTCACACACCAGAGGGCTGCCATATTGACTGGGAACAGCTTTAGAGGTCTTAGTTGGAAGAGGGGATGGAAGGTCTGCATGGCCAATAGCAGCACCCTCATCTCAGTTACACTGATGTGTTCCTTCAGTTGAGAGGGATACCTGGCCCCTTGTGCTTTCAGGTGGCCGAAGGTTGCTCTCCAGCCTACGTCTGAAGCATCTGTGAAGATCTCTTGGCAAGGAGCAATAGGGTGTAAGGGGAGTCCTGGATTGAGTGACATGATGCATCCAACACTGACATTCTCTCTTCAGACAGAGGATGAGAGGACTTAAGAATTCTAGGGGTGCTGGTGTTGCATCCAAACTGACTTTAGACACCACTGCCATTTTCTTATGTAGAGTTTGGCTAAGGGGAGCATGGGAAGAGGGGATGCCATGAGGTCCAAGACCCTGAGTAACACTCTGGCTGTAATGTGGTGAACCAGCAGATGATTTTTTGAAGTAGAGGGTGAGGTCCTGTAACTTTTGTGGGGCTAGGGATACCTTCATAAGATCTGTTTGTATCCTGCACCCCAGAAAAATCTGATCCTGTAAGGGGGGTGAGAATGGATTTCTTTAAGTTTATGGTGAACCCCACACTTTGTAGAAGAATGATGGTAAGGGCATTATTTAATTCCAACTCCTATGTGGAGGTAGCTAGCAGGACAACACCAAAAAGAAAAAAAACTAAGGGTAATGCTGCTCAATGCCAGAAGTCTCAATCTCAAGATGCACGCACTCGAGGCCCTTCTCAATATGGAGAACATCGATGTCTGTGCTGTGACAGAAACCTGGTTCAAGGCTCCTGAGAGCACCCCAGCACTAACAAGTTTCACCTCATATCATGCGTTCCGGCCCCAAAATCCGGACAACACCAAGAAAGGAGGGGGGGTGTCCATATTCATAAAGGACACCCACACCTCAAGGTTGGTGGCAATGCACAATGCATCGGAGACCATCCAGGTGCAATTAACCATAGGCAAGACTGCTCTGCAATTTGTAGCATGTTACAGGCCACCCTCTCAAACTCAGGAACCTGATATGGCCTTCCTGAAAACATTGGAGGGGATAAATGTATCTCCAAACACCATCATACTAGGTGACTTCAACTACCCTAATATAGACTGGGAACACTACTCAAGCCCAAACACTCTAACCCAAAGATTCCTGGAGTTCATAAACTCAAATGCCATGGAACAACTAGTCACCATCCCCACAAGAGGAGAAAACATACTTGATCTCATCATCACGAACATGGGATCAAAATGTTCAACACTGGAAGTATACCCCTCACTGGTGAGATCAGATCATAAACTAATCTCGCTGGAGGTCCTCATCCCGCCCCCACCTGAAACAAAAAAGACCACAGTGAAAAACTTCTCTAAAGCCGACTTCACACTTCTAAAAACTAGTGTGGTCTCCTTTAAGGCCCCTGAACCAGTGGTAAACATTACTCAAACCGCTGAATCACTTACAAATGCCTTCTACCACCAGCACCTACAGGACTGCATGGATCAGGCTATCCCAAACAAAACTAAGACTCTCTGTACCAAAGGCAAACGTCCAGTCTGGTGGACCCCAGCCATAAACAAGCTCTACAACAAAAGGAGGAAGCTACTACAAGATAGAGCAAAATCCTTGAAAGATAAGACACCTTTGATCATCATAAGTAAAAAACTAAGAGCTCTCATAAAATCATCCAAGGCAAATTTTGAGAGAAAAATCGCCAAGGACTCAAAAGACAATCATAAGGCCTTCTTTAGCTATGTTAGAAACCTAGGAGGAAACTCCCAGATATGCTCAGAATTAGTTCAAAATGATGTGAAAATTACTGAACCTTTACACATTGCCAACATACTGGCTGACAGGTTCAGTGCAAACTCCCAAAAGGAGAGATATATATACCAGAGGATTGTAGCCCCCAAACATCTCCAACGCCCAGGTGAGAACTGCTCTCACTAAGGCAAAAACACAGCATCCATGGGACGGATGGTGTCCCCGGCTGTGTGCTTCACGAACTCAATGAGGAATTAAACCCACAATTAGGACAGCTGTTTAATCTTAGCCTCACCTCAGGATACGTACCCAAGGAGTGGCGCACGGCGACTGTGGTCCCACTTCACAAGGGCGGTGCCTCCACCGACCCTGGAAATTACCGCCCCATTAGCTTGACAAGCCTTATCTGCAAAGTCATGGAGAGGATCATAATGGAACTCATAAATAAAGACATAGGGAACTTGCAGACTTTGGATCCAACCCAGTTTGGCTTTGTCAAAGGCAGATCCTGCCTCTTAAACTTGGTTGACTTTTTCGAGACAGTCACCAAGGCCATTGATGAGGGAAAGGCAGTCCATACAGCCTACCTCGACCTGGCAAAGGCCTCGACACAATACCCCACTCAGGTATCATCGAAAAACTCATCAGCTTGAATGTAAACCCATACATCACAAGATGGGTTGCAAACTGGCTAAGTGACAGAACCCACAGGGTCAGAGTTGCTGGAGCCATGTCAGACTCAAAGCCTGTCACTAGTGGTGTCCCACAGGGCTCAGTCCTGGGTCCACTCTTGTTCGGCATCTACTTTTCTGAAGTACAAGCAAACACAGGAGGGTTATGGCTGACAAAGTTTGCAGATGACTGCAAACTGGGTGCCATAGTCGAAAACACATCTGACACAGATATCCTTCAGAAGGGCCTCACAGAAACGGATAACTGGTGCCAGAGCCATGGCCTAAAGTTAAACGCCAAGAAATGCATAGTCATACCTTTCGGGAAAAACAAGGTTACCCCTAGCTACCATATAGGTGGCAATCCACTGAGCACAGAAGTCGTCATCAGGGATCTGGGGACCCAGGTTGACAGTAGCCTTTCGTTTGACACTCATGTTGCTAAAGTAGTTAGGAAAACCTTCTATATTGCCCACCTGATCATGAAGGGATTCACATCTAGATCAAGGGAGGTCATCGTCCCCCTGTACTCATCACTCATTAGACCTATGATTGAGTACAATGCCCCGTTCGGAATGTATCTGACCCGACACCTGCTGCAGCTTGAAAGGCCCCAAAAGTTCCTCACCAAAAGGATAAAGGGTCTCAAAAATATGTCTTATGCTGCCCGACTGAAAGAACTCCAGATCTATTCAGTCTCATACCGCTTGCTCAGAGGTGACCTGTGCCTGACATATAAGGCCATGTCAAACCCAGATTTGATGAATATGCTTCACCTCAAAAAATCCAGATCCCTCAGAACCACAAGGGTGGGAGACTTAAACCTTGACACGGTTATAAATAGAATGTGCTGGAGGGACAGATTCATCACCCAGAGACTCCCTATGCTGTGGAACAAAATCCCGGTACATGTGAGGCAGAGCACCTCGATGGCCTTGTTCAAGAGGAATCTTGACCAATGGATGGGAGATCGCAGATATACCCCAGGGATTACTTCAGTGTCACTGCTTGACAGAGGCACAGCAAAATAATAGGCATAGTTTTTATTCAAACTAAAGGGGTGGCGAAAGCCACATAACTATGGGCTAGGCTTATAAATGCCCTTGGGCAGATAGCCTAGTATGAACCTATGAACCTATGAAGGAGAAGGTCATCCATATAACGAAAAATGTGTATTCCGTGAAGTCTACAGTGGGCAATTACTGGAGTTAGGCATTTGGTGAAGACCCTTGGTGCAGTAGAAAGTCCAAAGGGCAAGGCACAGAACTGAAAATGCAATGATGATACAGAGAAGCGTAAAAACTTCCTGTAGTTGGGATGGATGTGGATGTGCAGATATGCATTCTTAATACCAAGGGTAATCATGAAAGCTTGAGGCAGATTAAGGGGAACAAAGTCTGGAGAGTCAGCCCGCGGAAAATAGGTACACTTAAAAAGGTATTGAGATGAGGGAGGTCAAGGATGGATCTCCAGGGACCTTCCTTTCTGGGCACCAGAAACAATCTGGAATACAATCATTTTCCTATGTTTTTTGGGAACATTCTGGATGGTCCCTTGGTTCATCAATTCTAACAGGACCTTTGGGAAAAAAAGGTAGTTGCTCCCTGGGAGGTTGAAGAATGCCCCTGAAGGAGGGTTTTTGGTTCCATACCATAAAGTATCCCTTTTGAAAAATGAAGAGGACCAAGGAGTCTTTGGCTATGCCTTTCCAGGCTGGTAGGGACAGGGAAAGGAGCTGGAAAATTGGGATGTGGGTGGGTGGAAGAACTGTCAAGGAGAGGACCGTCAGGAAAGGGACGCTTAGGTGGTGGAGTTGCCACAGGGGCCATAGACTGTTGTGGTCTCCTGTCACTCTTTTTTGTTCTGGGTTGTAGATGATGTGAATGTCTGTGCACAAACACAGGTTTTGCAGGGTAGCTTCTTTGGAACAAGGGTACTGGAGAAACAAAAAGTGTGTTTCAATTCTTGCAATTTCTCACCCTTTTCCTGCAATGATTTGAACAAGTTAGCAGCTGCAAGGCCAAACAGAGTTCCCCAAAGGGGCATCCATATGTTTGGCTTTTATATCCACAGGTAAGGGCTGGAGCCTTAGCCAAAAGAGTCTTCGTAATACTGATCCAGATGCAGCTGCTCTGGCAGAGGCTTCTGCAGCATCATAGCTGCATTTTATGGAGTGGCGTGTTACTTGGGAAGATGCACCAAGCAAGGATTAGCCAACATTTTATTTTCTGAATCAGGCAAGTCTGCATTTACCTGTGAAAGTTGGGACATAAGCTCTAAAGCAAATTTGTTCATGTGCATTTGGTAATTTATGGCCCTAAATGCTAGAATGGTGGAAGTGTACACCTTTCTGCCTAGTCTATCCAGGGTCCTGCTATCCTTATCTGATGGTAGGAAGGTAGTGGAGGGCAACTTGTCAGAAACCATAGAAATAACAGAAGAATCCACAGAAGGGCATCTGAGGAGGAACTTGCAGTCCTCTGGGAGCTTACAAAAGTGGTCTGGCTTCTTGGAGGCAGCTGGCTGGGAATCTGGTGTCTCTGAAGCTGAGGCAAAACCATTGCTAAGGCAGGCAAGACAGAAGGAACAGCAGATGGGCTAGGTGATTCCACCTAGAGTAGCTCATAGAATCTTTTTTGTACTAAAGATACTTGGGTGCTGTCCCATTTAAAATGGTCTCTCATTTTAGCTAGAGTCTCTCCAAAGGAAAGGTCTTCCATAGGTGAATCTGTTCCATTGGATTCCTCTTCTGGGGAAGCATAATCCAAGGAGGAAAGGATCTGTGAGGAGTAGTGCAGAGATTCCTCCCTTGAGGATGCCTCTTCCTCTGAAGAATCATCTGCCCTAGTCCTTTTAAATGGAGAGGCCGCCCTGAGAGAGGGAGCTGTAAATCCTAGGGGAGGCCTATGGGACATAAAAGGTCCTGACTGAATTGTCACCAATGGCTATCAGGTTCTTTTGGCTGAGATAAATGTTTAGTTTCATTTTTCCATGCAAGTCTGCCCTATGTAGGGTACGAGGCACCGACATGCACCTACATTCTATCAGATTGGAATCTACCTCTTCCCTTACAAGGATCTGAGGAATCTCCTTAGGGCCTTCCTTTATCACAAGCCATTGTTTCTCTCGGACATCCGAAACAGATGCCTGCTTGACATCTGTGGATGTGCTTATGCTTGGATCCAAGGTGACCTAGACATTAGGCTCAGACTGTGGTTCTGAACTGTGAACTGATTGTGTCTTCGGCCTCTCCTCCACCTCAAGAGAGATGTCGGTATCCAGAGGCACAGCAGAAGGTTCAGGCTTTTGCTTTTTGTCTTTCTGCTTCAAGCTTGCCTCACCCTCGGGCCCCGTGGATCCCTCCATAGTGCTTTTTGCTAGCAGCTTTAAGCTCTGGTTCTCTAGGTAGATAACTGAAGAGGATAACCTACTCCTTAAGGTCTTTGGGACAAATGCCTGACAAATAGAGCAGTTTTTTAGTCATGGTTTGGGCCTAGGCAGAACAGGCACCAGAGGTGGCTATTCCTCTGTGGAATTTGTCGTCCACACTGGCACTTGCCCCCTTTTGGATGAAATGAATCCTAACCAAAGACAGTAGCAAATTAGTCAAAAGAAATTGCCTAACAGTGCACTTATCTGAAAACTGAAGAACCACAAATGACTCGTAGTTGAATCGTATATTGGAATATGGGGTTTGGATCTGGTGGCAGAGAAGTTCTGAGGTTGGTACAAGCATACTTTACTTTTCTAGCTAATGCTCAATCGCAACCTATGTGCGACATACCACACACCCTACAGAAGTCTTTTGTATACTGGCCAACGTCAGGTTTCCTATGGCAGGGAAATCCCTTATGTAATGAATGCTGCAACAGATGAGTAGAAGGACATCTTAGTATTACAACCATCCCCTTGCTCACTGTATTTCTTTTAGATGGGATTATATAATCTTAGATTAGTGATTTAATTTGAAGTTGCATAATATATGCATTTTCAAACTTCGGTAATGACTCAGTAAAGGTCTTGGTATAAGTTCTGCTTGTTTGGAAAACAGATGTAGGATCACTGTAACTATACAGTATGTTGTATAATCGTTAACTTACCATCAACTTAAGTTTCATTTAAAAGGGCATTCTTAAATCAGTATACTTTAAATTAGATGTTTGGTAAGACTATGCTTAAAACTTTAATGCCCAGCATGAGTTGTGCGCTATGTCTGAAAACCTTCCTAAGGTCAATGTAAACATCTGAAGCAATGGGAAGCATTGAAGAAACTAGTCCAAGCTATGAAGAGTGACAAAATTAACTCCAATGCATTAAATGATGCCTTCTCATTTGTTATTTTGTTGAAATAATGTTCAAAACTTTAAACAGCAGGAGAAAAATGGTTCAGTAACAAACTGTTTAATTTACAACATTATTCAAATGTTCAAAACTCTAAACAGTCTTGCAAACAAAATTTAACAACAAACTCTTTAGTTTATAATGATTCTCAATTTATCAGAAAGAGAGCACAACGACATTGAAGGATGGAGGAAATAGTACAAATACATAAATAGCATTGACATTCAGATTTACTGAGCACTGCCTAGCCAAATCATAATATCAAACCTCAGCTCCGACTCGGCCAATACTAAAGCTCGAGAGCTTTTACTGTCGAGACTATCCCCTATCCCATGGTGCACCATGGCAATTCCCCAGATCTTGTTTGAAAGAAAGTAACTAAATACATAATAGTGATTATACTATCAATAACTATGTACATACAAACAAAAGATTTTATTTTACTATCCATGGCATGTGGACAGACAGCTATAACAAGGTCAGACAGCATAATGGCTAGTCCACCAGTCTCTCCAGGATACAGGAAGGGAGAAGGAGGGTGGGACGCAAGAATGTAGGCGAGATGGACTACAAACATGGAACGTTATGCTAAGTAAATAACTTCTTAATGTTATGTAGTCCTATCTCACCGTAATTCTTACTGGATGGGACAGTGTCCCCAGCACCTTTATCTCGGGTGGCTTAAGCAAAGAGACTCTCTTTAGCACAGTGGACCCAAAGGATGACCTATCCCCGGAGGTCAAATCCAATTTGTAATGAGTGAAAAAAGTATGAGGTCTTGCCCATGCAGTTGCTGCACAAATGGTATCAATTGGGAGTTTTGATCTGAAGGAATATGAAGCTGATACCGATCTAGTTGAATGGCCTCTTACTTTAGCAGGTAGTTGTTTCCCAACATTTTTGTAAGTAAAAGAGATGCTAGTCTGAAAGCCATTTAGACAGAGTTACCTTGGAAACGGGCAAGGCTTTGTTTTTCTCTGAGAAGGAAACAAACAATTAATCCGATTTCCTAAAATCTCTAGTCCTGTGCAGGTAAAATCGGAGAATTCTATGGACATCTAATTGATGCAGTCTGTACTCTGATTTATTACTGTAATTGGGGAAGAATACTGGTAATTCAATAGTTGTGTTTAGATTATGTTCGGAGCATACCTAAGGGAGGAAAGAAGGATTAGTTCTTAGGGAGAGACTGTCCTTATGGAATCTAATATATGGAGGTCGAATGGTCAGAGCTTGCAATTCTGAAACCCTTCTAGCAGATGTTATAGCTACTAAGAACAATGTCTTCCAAGACAACAATTTCAAGTCGGATGAAGAAGATGGTTCGAATGGTGAAGAAATCAATGAGGTCAGAACTAAGTTCAAGTCTAAGGGCTCCAGAGGTTGCCTGATTGGAGGTCTAAGAAGGACTCCTTTCAAAAAGGTTTTACATAAAGAGTGGGACATAATAGAATTTCCCATGTTCCCAAAATGATAATTTGAGATGGCAGCCAACTGAACTCTAATGGTAGCAGCTGCAGTTCCTTCTTGAAAAATAGATGTGAGGAAGGAAAGGATAGACTCAATGGGGGCTGAGTAGGGACCTATGCTTTGTTTAGCCACCCAAATGGAAAACCTTTTCCATTTGCTGGAGTATAATTTCCTGGTGGAAGGTTTGTGGGAAGAAATGAGGATGTGTTTAACAGTAAGAGAAAGGGATATTCACCTGGCTATTCTTGGAACTGGAGCAGCCATGCTGTCAATTTCAGGGGTTGGATGGTAGGATGGAACTGTCCTGATTGGTGAATCAGAAGGTCTAGAGATGGTTCCAGAATCCATGGTTCCTCCAAGAGATAGGGCCACAGGAAGGGGAAACAGACTTGATGAGACCAGTAAGAAGCAATGAGGATCATGGTACTCTTCAACAGTTTTGCATTCTGAATCACTTTGGGTATGAGAGGAAAGGGTGGAAAAGCATAAAGTCATACTGGAGGCTAACTGTGGACCAGATTGTCCCTGGGCGACATCCCCGGATGGGGAATGAGGGCAAAGTAGTTGCTGCATTTGGCGTTCATGTACGTGGCGAACAGGTCACAGCAAGGGTGGCCCCATTTGTGGAAAACCTCTTCTGCAACTTCTGTTTTCAGGGACCACTCATGAGGCATCAGAATTGCTTGACTCAGTTTGTCTGCTATCACATTGGACGTCCTCAGAATATGCGTTGCTACCAGAAAAAGTTAAGAGTCCATCACCCATTTCCATACTCTTTGTGCCTCTTGACAAAGTGGGTAAGACTTGGTTCCCCCTTGATTGTTTATGTACCACACTACAGACATGTGGTCTGACTGAATCGCAATTGTCCCGATGGGAAGAGAACTGTGAAGTGCTTGCAATGCATATAGCACTGCTCTCATCTCCAGAAAATTTATGTGCAAGTGGTTCTCGTGATCCTGCCAGATACCTTGGACCGTCATTCCCAGATAATGCCCCCCCACCCTATCTGGGAAGCATCCGTGGTCAAGACTGCATTTTGTTGAGGGAGAACAAGGGGACGACCTAGATAAAGCTGATCTGTATGTAACCACCATGTTAGATCCTTCTTGCAGGAGTTTGTAATGCGTATTTGGTGGGACAAGGGTAGATCCTGCATTAACCACTGGGCAAATAGTAGCCACTGAAGTACTCTCATGTGTAGATGGGCTAGGGAAACTAAAAGAATGGTGGATGCCATAGTCCCTAGAACATGAACTATCCCGGCCTGTACTTCGTCTTTAGTCAGCAAGAATCTGACTTGGTTGTACAACGATTGTATTCCTTCTGGTGTCAGTTTTGCTGTCATGGTGGTTGAGTCTAAGACAATACACTGCGAATTTTTTTTAGATTTACTGCAATTCCTATTCTGGCGCACAAGGATAGAGTCTCGTCCTTGGCTCGGAATAGTTGGTGCTTGGTGGTAGCAGTGAGGAGCCAGTCGTCTAAGTACAAAAACACCTAGAATCCCTGACGTCTCAGGTGAGCCGTGACCACCACCATACATTTAGTGAACACTCTGGAGGCTGTAGTGAGGCCAAAGGGTAGTGTTCGAAACTGAAAATGACTGGCTCACAGCCGAAAGCGTAGATGTCTTCTGGAGCGCCTGTCCATTTTGATATGGTAGTATGCATCCTGAAGATCTATGGAACACATCCAATTGACTTTCCCGATAAATGGAAAAATTGACTACAGAGTGATCATACAGAACTTCAGTTTTTTATACAGACTTGTTTAGCTTGCTGAGATCTAGAAGTGATCTCCAGTCCCCCGTCTTTTTTGGAAATAAAAAGAATCGTAAGTTCCAGATCCTGTTTGGACTTCTTGGATGACTCTTTTTTGAAGCAACGAGATACCCTCTAATGTTGCACGGCCTATTTGGTTGGGTGGTACATCTGGTAAAGACCAATTTGTAGGGGGATCGGAAACAAAAGAAATGGGATAACTTCTGGAAATTATATTTTGTACCCATCAATCTTGGGAAATTTGTAGCCAGGCATTTGGGTACAGTGAGAGATGACCCCTGACTGCCTCCAGAGACGGACAGTCAGGCAACCCCTCAGGGGCAATGAAAGGGTCAATCAGAGAAAGCATCTCTATCACCCTGGTGTTGCGGACCCCCTCTGCCGCGAGAGTGGTGCCTTCCATTATAACCTCCCCCTCTGCTTCTAGGGGAGGGTTGACCTTGTGCTTGAGGAAACCTTTTTGGGATTTACCAAACCACATTTTCCCTCCTGTTTGACCATCAGGATAAGGTCTGGAAGGAAGGGAGAAATGGACATCGACAGCAGATAAGGTTTTCCCTTTCTGCTCACACCTGGTCAAAGTCTCTTTTACCTGAGGTCCAAAAAGAGGTGAATCATCAAAGGGGACGTTAGTAAAGGAAGACTTGAAGGATTCCGTAAAATTGCATAGACGCATCCAGGAATGTCTCCTAAGGGAGATCCCTGCTGCGGCCGTCCTGCTTGCTCCATCAGCTGCATAGAAAATCAGCCTCATGGAAGAGTTATCAATAGAAGTAAGGGTGGAGAGCTACAAAGATTCCTTGTCAGCAGATCCCAAAGCTACTGAACCCTGAAGGGTATCTCCCAACTCCTTTAGGATATCCCTTTGAAGCCTTGTAAAATGGGACAGGTAATTCAGCGATCATAAGGTAAAGACCACTAAAGAAAAGGTACGCTTTCCATATCTACCCATCGTCCTACACTCTTTATTAGGAGAATAGATATTTGAGGATAACTCCTCCTTTGTGGCTGCTGCTACCACCATAGCATCCACAGGTACTCCCTTAGATAGAAATGTTTAGTCTTCTGGAGCAGTAATAAATTTATTCAGCCTCATCGGGACAGGCTCTACTGCGTCCAAGCTTTCCGAGATATGACCCCTAACAATTGGTCATATGGCGGTGTCACACAGGAGGTGGGAGGTCGGGAACCAAAAGCTTCAAGGTACACCGATTCATCCTTAGTAGGGTTAGAGGTCTTCCAATCACCCCTCTGTCTAAGGATTTCAAGGATGTCCGCAAAAGAGACATCCTTAGAGGGGGGATCATGGGGACCTTTCTGACTCATCCAAATCAGTGTCAGAAGTGACAGACTCGGGTGAGTCAATATGCTTCCTCTTACAAACTTTCTTCCAAGGGACCTCTCCAGTGGAGTAATCTGGGGAGGTCTTGGAAGAGGGGAAACCTCCAATGTGGGCTCCTTGGGACTCTGGTTCCCTACGCTTAGGGGCAGGCGGGGGAGAAGAAGCTGCTACCAGCTGCTGGAGAGACGTCGGGTTCAATGGCAGAGCTCTAGTAGTTGACAAAGCTCTATCGCCTCGAAAGCCTTAGCACCCCACTCTGAAGAAGCCCTCTGCTCCAAGGAAATGGATGGTCAACTCCGAACCGGAGGAGCAGGCTCCGAAGCAGACATGGGAGCAGAGTTTACCCGAGCCGAAGCACCGAGAGGGAAGGTCGGATCCAAAGAAAAACCTGGGTGACTATCCATCTCGGAGTCGACCAGAGAGTGTCAGCTTCCAGACCCCTCGGCTCCACACTGAGATGATGAAATTAGAGTTTTCGGTTCTGAGGAAGCAGGAAGAGTTCTCGGAAACTAAGGTTTCCAGCACTAAATGACCCGAAACATTAGACTCAGAGAGCGAAGCAGTCAGAGGAGGAACAGTAGACTGAGGATGGGACGGATTTGAAGCCTTTGGGTCCAGAGGAGCTAAAATTTTTGCCAGCGCCGGGTCACAGAGCAGCCTCTTCACCACCTGCTCTACATCCTCATTAGATAGTGTCCTAGATGAATGGGTGGAGATAGATTGAGATCTCCTCCTTTCCAAAATAGGAAATCTTAAAGTTGGTGAAACTGGTTCCAAGATCTGAGAGTGTTTCGACAGAGATAATTGTCTCGGAGCCGATGAAACAAGATGGCACCGAGACTGAAGAAGCAGAATCAGCCAGACCTCTTCGGCTCCATTGTTTCTGATTTCTTTGTCAGTTCGAAAGCAGGAACCAATGGAGATTTCCTTTTATGACTTTTAGGAACTGTCTGACCTTGTTCCAGCAAGAAACTAGTCATAAGGCCCCTATCGATAAGTTTTCTTTTCCTTTCATTAAGAACCCTGGTGCTGAACACATGACAGAAGGTATCAGGGTTCTTGCAAATGAGCCTCTCCATGATAATATACACAACTTGTGTGACTGTCAGTCAACGACATTTTTTGAGAACATTTATCACATTTTTTAAAGCCAGAAGGGCAGTGTTCTTTGTGTTCTCTGTCTTTATCCTTTGACATTTTGCTTTTGAGAAGAAAAAAACAAATACAACTATAAGAAGATATATATATATATATATATATATATATATATATATATAGATATATATATATATATATATATATATATATATATATATATATATATATATAGATATAGATATAGATATATATGTATATATATATATATATATATATATATATATTTTTTTTATAGAAGTTGAAAAAACTAGCACACAGAGAGGAAAGGCCCTCTAATTTAAACGGGCAACTACGGCCCTCTAACTAAAATGGGCCATACAATCCTTAAAGAAAAGGGACAGGGGTAGCAAACACTCATGACAATCACTCAGATAATAAGGGAAAAACTATTAATAAGAAAGTGAAGAGATATAGTTAAAAAACAATATCAAAATATTTCACTTAGCCAACGAGCCAGTAAGAAGACAACCTCGAAGCTTTCGCGGCAAACTAGATCTGGGGAACTGCCATCATACACCATGGGATAGGAGATAGCCTCGTGCCAGTAAAAGCTCTCGAGCTTTAGTAACAGCAGAGTCGGAGCCGAGGTTTGGCTCCAAGCCCATCCAGCAAGAATTACAGTGAGATAGGACTACATAACATCTTGTGTTATAAAGGGGCATAACACATGCAATGGTCTGGCCTGATTTAAAATCCTCTTAATATTACAGCCATTCCTGGGCATGTAATTTATTGTTTGACAAATTAGTTTCCAATACAAATCTTTACTAATTTCTTACCTGATGCTGGCTCACCACTTGTTCTTCCACGACTATACACATATGCTCAAACCAATTAACTCTCACACCGATTTCCATCTTGATCATAGTACTGGAAGTGGTGTTATGCTACATCACACAGACTGTCAACCTGCCTGTAGTAACTTATACCAGCTCCACCAATGTCCGTGAACCCAACTGGATTCTTACTAAACTTCTCACAAAAATGTAGAAGTGGCCTATCTACTTTCCCGGTCTCTTTGGCAAATTTCCCAACCGTATTGAATGACATACTGACCAACATCTCTCCAGATAAATGTTATTATCCTTCGGGTCTTCAACTTAAATTCCTAAGGCCCACTGCATCTTGACATCCCAGAGCCCATTTCCACACTGAAACTCCTTCAGACTGTGACTTTCACTACCAGACCTAAGTTTAAAACTAACCACCATTCACTTCTTGACTTTATAATTGCCTCCTACCCCAACAATATCTCCAATGATTAAATCATCCACCTTCGGTGATCACTGTCCTTTAACAGTTCACATACAAAGTTTAAAACTAAAATATCCCCCTATACCTATCTTCTGCAGACACAACAAACTGGTCCTCAATTCTCAAACCTCACGAATCCAAACTCTGCTGTCAGCTTATTCTCACAACTTTTAATAGACAGTCACTTTCTTATAATCTCTAGGCTATTTATTCATAACAAGACAGACTCATGTTTACTGTGCGATGGTATTTCTGTCAAACGTAAACTAAAAATGCTTCTGGGAAAAGTTAAAAAAAACTTTTTTGCAGGGGGGAGACAATTCCCATACCCTTGAGAAAAGAGAATTCTCCATTGTCACCAAAAGTGCTTTAGGCTAAACATTACTGGTCAATGTGTGTTTGACTCTGCTGTATTCCACAGAATGACACATTCTCTTACAAAGCTGACTGGCTTTCTAAAGAGTTGACAACTCTAATGATTTTAAGTGACAAAGCTTGGAAATTCTGGAAAAATGATCCCACTTCTATCTAAAGGGAGCAATACACTAAGTTATTGAATATCACAAAACAAGCCATATGCAGGCATAAAGTCCCTAAAATCAAAACAAACCACCCTCATTTCCCCCAAACTGTTCTGGCCTGAGGTAAACATTATCTCTGGTAGAAATCCATCTAGACAGCTTTCCATTTTTAGCCACATTCCTTGCTCTACTGATACTGTCTCACCTGCTGATTTTCTCAAAGAATTCTTCACATGTAGCTGAACACTGCAACCTTTTCTACACATGTTCACTCATATCCAACAGAGTATCCCCCATCCTTCTACTTCTCCAAAATCACAAGCAAACAAAATACATCTTTACTAGAAGAAATTCCTGACAACATTCCCTCTGGGCCTGATAATCTCTGCCTTAAGTTTTTCAACCACTGTAGAAATTTCAGTCACACCAGTAAAACACATCTACAACCTTAACCTCACAACTATCACCATTGCCCTCTACCTAAAAGTCAGCCTTTATCAAACCTGCACCAAAAGATCACAAACTCTGCTCAGACTCCCAATTCCATCACATCTCAATACATCCAACATTTAATAAAATCCTAGAAAAAAAATCATTTGCAACCAACTTGCCACTTACCTTGACAAATACCACTTATCTCAGAAGCAGCAAGTTTTTGGGCAGGTAGAAGTACCATGCTTGCACATTAGACACCCACTAATGGCATCCTCACTAACATGGGTAAAGGTAATCTTACTGGAATAGTATTCATTCACAATATACGACCTTTTGACCTGTTTGACCACTCTGTCCTGTTATTTAACATACAAGATATTGGTGTAAGCTCTGACTTTACCCAGTGGTTTCAAAGATTTCCTTACCAACAAAACACTGACAATTAAAATTGGGTCAGCATTATCTGATAATCTTCACTCTTTCAGGCATTCCTCAGGGGTCAATTCTTGCACCAATACCATTCTCCATTTTTATAAAACTGCGTTTTAGCATAATAACTCCTTCCTTATGCTGATGACATGGCTATCTATAGATCCAACCCTTTTCACATCATCCAAACTCATCTTCAGGCTGACCTCTTACAACTAAATAACTGGCTTTGTTCTATTAAAAAAAATCCTCCTCCTCAACCCTACAGAAAAACAAGTCCATGTTGTTTGGTACAAAGAAAAGACTCACTAAAACCACTAGCTCTCTACATATCAAAGGCCTAGACAACAACCTAATCGAATCAACCACATTCATTTAGATACATTAACATTTGGATTGACCAAACTTTCAACTTCCAAGACCACATTCAAGAAATCAGAACCTAAGTCAACATATCCTATGTTGACCCAAAGGACATCTCATTTCCTCTCACAATGTGCTATAGCAGCTTTAGTCAGAAGTGTCCTATTTGCACAGCTAAAATGTAGCCTGCCTCTAAGCACCACCACTTTACAAAAAGCACACTACCACCTTACAATCTTTCTAATACAATCTACTGTTTCTATCATCACAGCTTTTACTATTCTATAATTTTTACTCTCTCCACTGCTAAAATTTCCTTCCACACTTGTATATACTATGTCTGTTTTTTTGCTTGGACCACTTTTACCTCACCTATAACACCTGTACTATGCATTGTATACTCCTGATTCTACTTTTTAAACCATCTTATAAACATGTTTTTATTATTATTATACATCTGTGTTAGGACACAATACTGTATAATTAAGCTACATCTTTAATATTACAATACTGTTGCTACTATGTACATAATCCAGGCTGAGCCCGGAGATCTACCCCAGTAAAAAATAAATAAATAAAATAAAATAAAATGATTGCATATCTCAGTCTGGCACTGTGCATTTCTAAAGGAATTTCTATATAAAGGGCAAAACAGTTCTTTTACTGGTTCAAAGGAAAACTAAAGATACATCTAGAGGTTCCAAGAAGAATCAGAAAGGTCAGTGTCATAAAAGAACAAACACAGCTGAAGAATACAGGCAGACACAAGAAGCACAGAATGGAATAGATGGAAATGCAATGTGCCCCTGCACAGCACTAATATTCAGCAGTTCTATTCACAGGGTCTCTCACAGCTTAAAAGATGTGCATTATGCACTGCCTTTGCATGGCCACTAATTAGTGTGCCGTTATGCTATGTCAATGGTTCCCAGTAGTACTTGCACTAAGCCTTAAAGAAAAAATGAGAATGCACAAATATCTGTGTTTACTGACTGCATGAAGAATACAGTGGTATGCAAAATAACTAAAGGACAATAGCACATCAACTGCTGTTTCATGCACAAGAATGTAAGACATACAAGATACTGGCTTCCTTAGCTATGCATAGTAAAAAGTATAACAAAAAGAGTATTAATTTAGTTAAGTAAGCAGGTGGGGTGGTCTGAAAATAGTTTTCAATAATGCCCCCCACACAAGGCTTAAATGAGTAACAAACAGTGAAAATGCACAGGTCTTATAGAACAACTCTGCTTCAAAGATGTGCATCAATAATTCACTAAACTACATAAAGTTCAGCTGTAGCATACGAAAAACTTGTAACAGATTAGCAATGACCAGTAATATTAGACAGTCAAACTGTGCAACACAGTCTATATATCAGGGGTCCCAAACTTAAATGAACATGACTGCTGTAAGAGGACTACTGCTCTTAACCAAGGGCCACAATCCCAAATACAAAAAGAAAGTAGTCAGTGCAGCTAAGAGTATAGCACAGTAACTTTCCCCACTGAGAATTATGCTGGTTTAGGGCTGCTTGAGGTCAGACGGTCATGAATTTGAGATCCCTGCTATATATTAAATGATACACACATACACACGCTCTCTCTAATATAGTTAACTCTTAGCATTCAGCAAACAAATGAGAAACAAGAACTTAGACAGTGTCCATACATCCAAGTAGTGGTGGAGTCATGCAGAGAAATAGCAGAAAGTGATTCAAATAGCCACCCATAAATCCAGGTTTCCTCATCGTGTGCAGATAAGGGCTAGCTGCTTTTTTTTGCTTGAGGTTCCAGTACATCCATTTTCAGTCTCCATCCCACATGCTACTCAAGGGTATGCAACTCCTTCACTACACCACAATACAGGTATGGTGGCAAGGAGCAACACAAGTGGCAATGTAAGCTGCTGGTGTAATGAAAAATAGAAAAATATGGTATTAAAATAAGCAAAGAAGTCAAACAAACAGCAGAGAACCAAACCAGGAAGTAAATGCACACACAGCCAGGAAATGGAACAGCTTGTTGTAAGTTCACCAAGGCAGATTCAGTAAATCCAGGTAGGCACCAAACTAATTCAAATAATTCCTTTATTCAGAACCACAGAATAATAACACACAAGCGCTTTCGCTCAGAGGAATTCTGAGCTTTATCAAGTCACTTGATATTATTGTGTGTTATTATTCTGTGGTTCTGAATAAAGGAATTATTTGAATTCGTTTGGTGCCTACCTGGATTTACTGAATCTGCCTTGGTGAACTTACAACAAGATATTAAAATAAGCAGCCAATAGGTTCTCTCCAATATTTAACACATGCTACATTTCACAATATCCTTTAATATGGATTCTTCTACACTTACAGTAGTGTATTGGTGTCCAAACAGTAACCTGTATATCATCTAGGATCAGTATCTGCTCTACTTCAGAAAAAAACTAAATTACTATTTCTTATTCTTTCTACTTGTATAAATCCTGCATTTTAGTTTCCATAAGGTATGTATCAAAGTTATTCTACCACTCTCTTCTATTCCTTTAAATCTTTACTTGTACTATGGATTACCTAGTTACCAGGCATTGGTTTGCTATTCCACATAATGCCATCAGTTTCTTTAGTTCTAAGTTGGGAGGGTGGCCTAATGGTTAAGGTGTTTGCCTTACAAACACAAAGTGGAGGGCTTGAGTCTCACAAGGGATAATTGGCTAGGCTTAAATGGCTCGGAAGGGCAGTTAGCTTAGTACTAATCAATGAACCTATGAACCTATAATTAAGACCACAATAAGGATTTCATCTCTCTCCCTCTCTTTTAAAACACTGTGGACTATTACTAATAGTGCGAAAATGTGGCCATTTATGGGCATTACATTTTATTTCTGTCAAGCATTGATATGTACTGTACCTTTCAAAACTCCAACTTCCATGTACTTATGCTGAAAAATGTTTTACTTTCCAACACCTCTTCTAGAATGACTCATTCAATTCCTTCATTTACCTGTTCCAATCTCATTCTTATTTGTGTGCTCAAGTAATTACTGATGAGTTTTACAATATTAGCAACTTCTACACTCATGAATATATACTGATAAGACACAAATATACATGTAATTTCAAAAGAAGTCCCCTTTGGTTGGGGGTTGGATCTGTAAGTGTGTCACAGATAAATTGGGGCTGTCTACTTCCCTGAACAATGAAGAAGCTAGTCAGGAAGGGTGGAGTGAACAATCCACACTGGGGTGAGGGAGACGGCTAGGACTGCTGCTGTACTAGTACCAGAAGAGGCTGTGTGTCACAGCAGCATGTGGACCATAACAGGTTCGCACATAACCAAGCAGTGCATGCTGCAGCCAGAGCCAGGCAAGCACAGTAGTATGCATGTTCATACCAGTATTGTGACTTAGCCCACCAACTGTGGTCGATATTGAGGATTAGTGCAAATAAAATGATGGCTGCCGGAATGATGACTGCTTGTCTGGACTGGTTCTCACTTGGAGAAGCAAATAATCCAGTCAGGTCATGGGGGTCGGTCTAAATGTTGGCAAACATTGGGTACAAAACTTGGGCAGAATCACAAAATTAATAAGATATATAACAGAAAAAAGAGGAGGTATTAGTTGGTTTCAAAACACTGCCTTATTGAAGGAAAGCCAGAGAAAAGTTAAGTACAGCAAAGATGTATTTTTCTTCTCAAATCGTCTAATGCTACCATGAACTCAGCTTAGTCTCCAAGGCTAAAAACATACAGTATTCTTTAACTTCATCAAAAAACTGAAAGGAAAATTGTGAATGCAACATCTGAAAGCATCTGTACTGTTAAGCCTCTTATAAGTACTATAAAACAGGAGTCATAACCAAGTCCCAATTCTCTTCTAGGCTCTCATGTCCTTTTTGGACTATGCTGTTTTTCTACCCATGAAGTCTCTTCCCCTTTCCCACTTTGCTCATCTTTCCCATCTTTCTTTCACACTACCTATCTTTTCCTTCCCTCTCTACCCCACAGCAATGAACTTGACTGTACGGCTTGAACATTTTACTGCATATGCTACATTCTGAGTTATATGTTAAGTAGTGACAGCTTGTTTAACATTCTTAACCATTGACCACTATGCACGCATTTCTAAAAAACAATGTCACCTGTATCTTCTGTCTATTCTCCTGAGAAGAGCCTAAAAATGATGCATTCTAATCCAATTAATAAATAGAAATGCACACATTTTTGATAAACAATAAAGTTATCTACTAGTCAGTGTATTGAGGAAATCTGCTTGCAGAAATGTGTGGTGCAAACTTTACAGTAGGCAAAGAAACATGAGGGTGTCACAGACACAATGGAAGACCTCAAGTATAAAATAACAGCCACAAGTAAAATTAAGTAATGCTCCATGGAAAAAACATTTCTGCACAACATCAAAGAAATGCTAGCCTAACCATCTAAATAACATTAGACAAGATGCTAACAATAAAGACACACTACTGACTAATTAAGACAGGCTGCAATGCTACCAATTCACAGGGGGGGGGGGTCAAAAAAAGTTTTAGAACCATCAGCCCAACTGGAATTTCAGGTAAGCTCATACAGATTCTTTTAAAGGAGCTTATCCAGAATGACATAAGAGACCGTATGTCAGATCAGTATGGAAAAGGAGGTGTTCCATTTGTCCTCCAAATACTTGTCACCTCTTGGAAGATGCAACAGCAATGTTTGAAGGACAGAGAGTGGACTGCTGATCTTATCTTTGCTAAAGCATTTAGCATTATTCCTCACAACTGAATAAATGGTAAATTAAAAGCAGTGAATGCAATCTATTCCTCACTCAATAGGTAAAAATACTGTTTAACCAATGAGACACAAGTCAGGGTGGATCCTGCCTGTCCATGATAACAGGGGATTACAAATGATAACAAAGAGGGCTTAGATTGAATCCCTTTGTTTTTTGGATTAAATATGCTGATGAGTGCAAAATGGTTAATTTCAAAATGCCAAAGTTCTCCAAGACAGTTCACAAACTACACACCTGCTGCAGTTGCAATGACCTCACCTTAAAAGTCAGTAAATGTGGCAGCATGAAACTTGGCAAAAAAAAATTAAATTATGAGAAATTCTGACTCCAAAATAAACAGTCATATCATAAAAATGCACTACCATTAAAATCTAGGGATAAAGTAAAGCAGTAGTTGAAACTGTCACCAGTAAGCATCTACCAAAGTCAAATGATAATCAATAGTCCATTTAATTCTAAATGGCATGTCAAGTCACTCTAGGGAGATTACTTTACCAATTTATAATTCACTATCTAACACATTACTGAATGTACTACAATGTTTTGTAGCTTTTCAGCAAACCACCTTAAAAGTACTTACAAAAGAACAATTGTTCATTCCACAAGAAGAATCACAGAGTTGGAAAATAAGTAAGAAAATTTGTAAGGGCTGTCATCATTTTGTTTCCTTAGGGTTACTTATAATCCGCGGTGGTGCTGCGGTAGCGTTGTTGTCTCACAGCAAGAGGTTCTCCCGTTCGATTCTCGGCTGGAGTGCGGGGAGTGCCTTCTTTGTGGAGTCTGCATGTCCTCCCTGCTGTTGGGTGGGCGTTCGAAAGACATGCATAAATGGGCGTGCCTTCGTTGAAGGTTGGACGTCGAGCTGGCACCTCGGCGTTCGTGAAAATCTAATGCCAATCATTAGTGGACCGGAGTTCTGCTGTGGTGACCCCTAACCGGGAAAAGCCGAAAGACAAACAACAAGGGTTACTTATAAATGGACGTCTACCTGGTCTAAGACACTCATTAATCCATTTCAATTTTAAAAGCTATGCCTGGAAAACATACTACGGTGTGGAACTAACATTAGAAAACCTAATACTTAAATAGATACAAATATTAGAAAAAAAAACATTACAAATGCATTACACAATGCCTTCCAAGATTATGGAATAAGTTTCCCCTTGCAATCAAAAGAAGTTAGTAAACCTCCTTTAAAAATAACATATACATATATGTATGTGTGCATGTTTGTGTGTGTGTGTGTGTGTGTGTGTGTGTGTGTGTGTGTGTGTGTGTGTGTGTGTGTGTGTGTGTATATACATATGGGTCTACTTGATATCACCAAAATTTCAAATTACTGAAATTGAAATTGCCGAGACCACAATACCGAAACTGCACTACATCGAAACTTACTCTACTGAAACTCATTACAACGAACTCCAAAATTAAACAAATTTAAAATCAAAAACGAACCCTTCATAGACATATCTGCAGGGGGGAAGCAAGCCCCATTGCACCCCCACACCCCCTGCAAATTACATATACAAACTCCGAGATCGCACTACAGTGGGGAAAAGGTGGGGAAAAGGGTAAATATCCCGATCCTCACTTTACCGTGAATCTCCATTCAGAAGCTCCGAGTGCTGTGTAACATCCGCAGTCAGTAATGATAAAAAAAAAAAAAAAAAAAAAAAAAAAAAAAAAAATCTGCAGTTGTTGTTGTTCAGGGTGTCTGAAGTGGTGATTGTTGTTCGTTGTAGTAAGTTTCTGTAGAGGAAGGTTTTGATGTAGTGCAGTTTCGGTATTGTGGTCTCTGCAATTTCAATTTTGGTCAACTGAAATTTGGGTGATGTTAAGTAGACCCTTATATACATACATACATACATTCCTACATATATGTGTGTGTGTGTGTTTTTATATATTATATATATATATATATATATATATATATATATATATATATATATATATGTATATACATATATACATATACACACACACAGAGAACATATAGAATATTCAAAATATCAATATGGGGATATAACAATCAAGTTTCTTGAATGTCAATAGATTGGAAACTTGGCAATCAAACCCAAGCAGCCTGTCGGGCGCTAGGATCCGCCACATAACACAAGCACTCAGGTCACTCCAAGGCAAGTGCAAATATGACTCAGTCATCATCCATGCTGGTGTGAATGACCTGAGACGTACCTCCCGGGACTACATGAAAAGAGACATAGAGGAGCTCTCTGAGCATGTAGCCCAGGCCGGTATGACCCTGACCTTGAGTAGCATCTTACCCTCACCAAGAATGATGCCACAATATGAAGACAAGATGATCAATTTCAACAATTAGCTTAAGTACTGGTGTCATTCAAAGGGGATCCAGTGCCTGTCACCTTGGGATGATATGCTCGACAAGCCACGATGCTTCGCTAGGGACAGCTTGCACCTGTCACCCCTGGGCTTTCGGATATTGGCAAAGGCTTTTGCTACCCCCATAGTGCCTTTTTTAGGCAAGGCTCAAAAGACAAACCCACCTCCATAGGTATCACAAGGGATAAGAAACTAAGAGTAATGCTACTCAACGCCAGAAGTCTAAATCTCAAGATGCACGCACTCGAAACTCTCCTTAGCATGGAGAACATCGATATCTGTGCAGTAACAGAAACCTGGTTCAGGGCTCCCGAGAGCACCCCAGCACTACCAGGTTATACCTCATACCATGCTTTTCGGCCCCAAAACTTGGACCGAACCACAAAAGGAGGGGGAGTATCGATATTCATCAAAGATACCCACACCTCCAGGTTGGTGGCAAAGCACGAAGCATCAGAGACTATCCATGTGCAACTAACAGTGGGTAAAACTGCCTTCCAGTTTATAGCCTGCTACAGACCACCCTCCCAAACCCAGGAACCCCACTTGGCCTTCCTGAGAACACTGGAAAATATGAAGGTCTCTCCAAACACCATTACACTGGTCGACTTCAACTACCCAAACATAGACTGGGAGCATAACTCTAGCTCCAACACCCTATCCCAAAGGTTCCTAGAATTTATAAACTCAAATGCTATGGAACAACTTGTTACCACTCCCACAAGAGGGGAAAACATACTGGACCTGATCATCCTGGGACTCTATGTTCCAGACCAGAAGTGTATCCCTCACTGGTAAGATCAGACCATAAACTAATCTCACTGGATATTCACATCCCAACCCCACCCCCTGCCCAGAAAACCACAGTGAAAAACTTATCTAAAGCAAATTTCACACTCCTCAAAACCGAGGTGGAATCCTTCAAAGCCCCCGGGCCTGTGGAAAATATGGCCCAGACCGCAGAAATCCTTTATAAACGCATTCAATGAACACCTTCAGGAATGCATGGATCATCCGATCCCAAATAAAACCAAGACCCAATCCTCCAAAGGCAGACGTCCTGTCTGGTGGAACCCAGCCATAAACAAACTATACAATAGAAGGAGGAAGCTGCTAAATGATAGAGCAAAATCCCAAAAAGGGAAGGCATCACTGATCAGTATTAGCAAAAAACTACGGGCACTCAAAATTGTTTAAGGCCAGCTTCGGGAGAAAAATTGCACAGGACACTAAGGATAATCACAAGGCTTTCTTTAGTTATGTTAGGAACCTGGGTGGTAATTCCCAGATATGCTCAGAATTAATCCAAAATGACAAAAAATACACTGAACCCACAGACATTGACAACATCCTAGCTGACAGGTTCAGCGCAAACTTCTCCCCACCAAAAGGGCAAATATCTATCCCAGCAGAGTGCTACCCCCCTGACATCTTAGATGCTCAGGTAAGAGCCGCCCTCTCCAAAGCAAAAAACACAGCATCAATGGGACCAGACGGTGTCCCGGGCTGTGTCCTACATGAACTCCAAGAAGAGCTAAACCCAAACATAAAACTACTGTTCAATCTCAGCCTTACTACAGGATATGTGCCCAAAGAGTGGCGTACAGCAACAGTGGTCCCCCTCATAAAGGTGGTGCCTCAACAGATCCTGGAAACTATCGCCCCATAAGCCTGACTAGCTTGGTCTGCAAAGCTATGGAAAGGATCATCATGGACCTCATAAATAAAGATATTGGGGACCTACAGACACCAGATCCTACCCAGTTCGGCTTTGTTAAGGGCAGATCCTGCCTCTTAAACCTGGTTGATTTTTTTGAAACAGTCACCAAGGCCATGGACGAGGGGAAGGTGGTCCACATAGCCTACCTGGATCTCGCAAAAGCCTTTGATACAATACCCCACTCGGGCATTATAGATAAGCTCACCAGCTTAAATATAAACCCCTATGTCACTAGATGGATTGCAAACTGGCTCAAGGACAGAACCCACATAGTTAGAATTGTTGGAGCCATGTCAGACTCCAAACCAGTTACAAGTGGTATCCCACAAGGCTCAGTCCCGGGACCTCTCTTGTTCGTTATATATTTCTCGGAGGTGCAGGCCAACACGAAAGGACTGTGGCTGACCAAGTTCACAGATGACTGCAAACTGGGCGCCATAATCGACTCTCCAGCCGACACAAGCATCCTCCAAAAGGGCCTCATAGAAACAGACAACTGGTGCCAGAGCCATGGCCTCAAGCTAAATGCCAAAAAGTGTATAGTCATCCCCTTTGGCAAAAACAAAGTGCCCACAAATTACCACACAGGTGGTAATCCATTAAGTACAGAAGAAGTAATTAGGGACCTGGGGACCCAAGTTGATAGCAATCTCTCATTTGACAACCACGTGGCCAAAGTGGTTAGAAAAACATTTTATATAGACCACCTAATCATGAAGGGATTCACATCTAGATCAGGGAAGGTCATCGTGCCTCTTTACTCATCCCTCATCAGGCCCATAATTGAGTACAATGCCCCTTTTGGGATGTACCTTACCAGACATCTGCAGCAACTGGAAAGACCCCAAAAGTACCTCACCAAGAGGATCAAAGGGCTCAAACAGATGCCATATGCTGCCCAGTTAAAGAAACTCCAGCGCTACTCAGTGGCATACCGCCTGTTCAGAGGCGATCTGTGCCTGACGTATAAAGCCATGTCCAACCCGGAATTAATGGACATGCTGCACCTCAGAAAATCCAAATCCTATCGAGCTATGCACTTGAGAGACTTGAACCTCAGCAATGAAATAAATAGGACATGCTGGAGGGACATATTCATAACCCAGAGGCTCCCTTCACTCTGGAATAAATTCCCAGTCCAGGTTAGGCAGAGTCCCCCATTGACTCTCTTCAAGAGGAATCTTGATGAGTGGATGGGAGATCGTAGGTTTACCCTGGGTATCACTTCTGTGTCACTGTTAGACAGAGGCACAGTATACTAACCTCGAAAAAGGGCATAGCAAAATGAATTTAAAATGGGTGGCGAAAGCCAAACACATTCTGGCTAGGCTTATAAATGCCCTAGGGCAGATAGCCTAGTATGAACCTATGAACCTAAGAACCAATTTATGGCAGTCCCCTCCCCAATAAATCTTCAATTAAAGGCAGAGAATAAATGCAATCTACACATACTATTTTATTTACTTTCACAATTATCACAGAGATTTGGGTTTCACTCAAAAGTTTTATTTCAACTTTTACTGCAAAAACACCAACTATATATATATATATATATATATATATATATATATATATATAGATAGATAGATATATGTTGATCCATCGAAATTACGATTCATCAAAACGTAAACCCTCAAACTCACTTTCGCAAAAGCGCACTTTGTCAAAAATGCACTTCCTCGAAACACAAAATAACGGAAAAAACAAACAAACAAAAAAATAAAAAACAACACACAATCACATTTATGCAGGCGGGCAAGCCCCCCTGCACCCCCCCCACTTAAAAATACTAACTCCGAGATCACACTACAGTGGGGAAAAGGATATATTCCCTTATTCCAACTGTAACATGATTCAGCAAATCGGCTTTTGCGAAAGTGCACTTTCGCGGACGTGGGCCCATCCTTCCTTTCGACAAACAGGAGACCCATATATATATATATATATATATATATATATATATATATTATATACACACACACATACACACACATACACACACACACACACACACACACACACACACACGCATATGGCTATTATCAGCACAAAGGGCAAATACTTGGCCAAAAACAACACAACCTGTAATCTATGCCATCTTTCTAAGCCTTTTATGTATGTCAGATTTTCTTTAAGTTCAACAAAATACAAGCACTGAAAAATATACATATGACTGAATACTAAAACAAACTGTATTTCACTTTCAACTTTCAACAATTTGTAGATGAAGTTAGAACTGCCACATCTTAGAATATATGCAGATATGTCAAAAGTAAAAAAAAACATTCACTCCTTTCACCTTCACTCTGCTTAGCTTTTACTTATGACAATTCAACAATTCAAGTCCCCTTAGATTAAAAAAAAAAAAAAGTAGCACAGGAAACACATGGACACACTCTACCATGAATAAAACGCACAGTTTGCAGAAATGCACCACAATAGCAGCACGGCAGTAATGCTGCTGCCACAGATGACAAATGTGTGTTCAGAAAAGCTTTACAAAATTATGTACTTTCTCAAACTAGAACTGTGGCTCTTAATCTGGCACCGTGTTGGAAAAGTACAGTTGTGTACACTTACCATAAATGTAGATGTTCGAGTGTATTCACTGTTGCAGTCATTACATTTGGGTAATCTGCTGGCAGGTTGCCCTCAGTCGGACTGAATAACAAAGTCTTGGGTCCTGTGTCAGTTGCTGTGTCCTCTTCCATGACGTCAGGTCATCAGGGGTATAAAACATGCAGCCAACGCCATTTTAATCAGTTTTTCTTACCACAGATGTCAGGTGCCCCCCCCAAATGGGGGGCAAAAATATATATATATAGAACTATAAATATATAAATGCACTTTTAGCAACATAAACTTTACCTTCATCTAAAAGCAAATACACCACAAAGGCTTTAGAATATAGTGAAGGAAAAGAGAAGTTCTAGAAGAAAGTGGGGATGGCAGGTGAGTAACCCGGACGTAACAGTGAATACACTCAAACATCTACATTTATGGTAAGTGTACACAACTGTACTATGTTCTTCGTGTTTCACTTTTGCAGTCATTACATTTGGGTAGAATCCCAAAGCTATGGATGGGAGGATGGAACTAAATAGCATTAGGAGCGGCTATAAGACCCTGCAGAACTGCAGTGGCAAAGCCTGCCCTGGACCTAGAGAAGAGAGGCAAATGATAATGCTTTGTAAAAGTATGAACAGAGCTCCAAGTAGCAGCTTCTAGAATGTCTTTTGTTGGAACTTCTCTGAGAAAGGCTGCTGAGGTAGAGGCAGCCTTGGTGGAATGTGACCTGATTCCCTTGGGCACTGGTTTACTGTGATGCAAGTAGCAGAAACGAATGCAGTGGCTTATCCACTTAGAAATAGTCTGCTTTGATACAGCCTTCCCCTCTGATCCTGCAGCAAATGCCCCAGTAGTTGCTCAGACTTTCTTAGAGATCTGGTCCTGTTTAAGTAGAATCTTAGTTGTCTGTGTACGTCCAATGAATGCAGAAACCACTCCCCTTTGTTCTGCGGATTTGGATAAAATGTTGGCAGGTGAATAGTTTGGTTAAGAGCCACACTGGATACCACCTTAGGCATAAAGGAAGGATTGGTCCTGACGGACACCCTGTCCGGGTAAAATGTAATAAAAGGCTCCACAGCCATGAGGGCCTATAGTTCTGAAACCCTTCTTGCTGAAGTGATTGCCAAAAGGAAAGCTGTTTTCCAAGATAAAAAGTTTATATCCGCAGTAGCTGCTAGTTCAAAAGGAGGCAGGGTGAGGCCTTAATTTTTTGGCCCCTCTAAGATACTGTTTTAGCAGAGGATGAGAAAATATGGGAGGCCCTGTGTTGCAATGAGCCAAGATGGCAGAGGCATGGATTTTTATTGAAGAAAAAGATAGGCCCTTGTCAAGCATCTCAGTCAAGTATTGTAAAATCAGAGGAATATTTGGTTTTGCTGTGTCCGTTCCTTGTGCTTGGTTCCAAGCACAGAATCTCTTCCATTTATCAGCATAAGATTTTCTAGTACTAGGCCTTCTGGCTTCCAAAATGACATCCATCACAGATCTACTGAGAGGTGTTGTTTGAATAATTACATGATCAGCCATGCAGCCAGGTTCAGAGTTTGGAGCTGAGTGTGCAGAATTTGATTGTTCTGCTGAGACAGTAGATGAGGTATTTGAGGCAAGTACCAAGGAGGGAGTTGAGACATATTCCTTAGAATTGGGTACCAGTGCTGGCGAGGCCAGTCCGGAGCAATTAGGATCATTTTTGTTTTTTCCTGTCTGACCTTTAGTAAGACCTTGTGGAGAAGAGGCAGAGGAGGAAAGGCGTAGACTGATAGGTTTTTCCAACTGAAAGAGCTGACATCCACTTTCCATGCTTGTCTGTGATAAGTCCTTGTGCAGAATTTGGCCAGTTGATAATTTTGGGGAGAGGCAAACAGATCTAAGTCTGGGCTCCCCCATTTTTGTGTTACCATGCTGAAGACTTGTGGATCCAGTTTCCACTCGTGAGGGTCCATAAGATTTCTGCTTAGGTCGTCTGCCAGAGTATCTTGTTTTCCTGGCAGGAATTGAGCTTGAAGATGTACTTGGTAAGTCAAGGCTGTGTCCCACAAAGCCATGGGTAGTCTGCAAAGGGAGTAGGAATGTGTACCCCCCTGCTTGTTTATGTACCACATAACCGTGATGTTGTCAGTCTTTATCAGTAGTTGTCCTGGATGAAGTAAGTCCTTGAAGGCTGTCAGGGCATTCTGAACAGCTAGCATCTCTTTCTGGTTGATATGCAGATGCATTTGTTTTGAGTTCCATATGCCCTGAATGCATCTCCCCACCAGGTGGGCCCCCCAAGCATAGTCTGACACATCTGTAGTTAGGGTTTGGGTGGCAGGGGGTAGAGTGAATGACCATCCCTTGTTTTGGTGACATGTCTCTGCCCACCAAAGAAACTCCTGTTGTAGGCAGGGAATGAGAGGAATCATTGTTTCCAGGCTATGACAATGTTGACTCCATAAACTTTTTAGATACCACTGAAGTTTCCTCATATGCAGTCTTGCATATGGAATTAGTATAATGCAGGATGCCATGAACCCCAAAGCCTGCAGAATTTGTCTTACAGATAACTGGGTTTTTGTTGCCATCTGTTTGAAGTATATAGTCAGTTGCCTTTGTTTGTCTAGCGTAAGGTAAGCCATCTGGGTAGTTGTATTCAAGCTTGCACCCAGGAATGTAATTTTTTGAGAGGGTACCAGTTGTGATTTCCTTTTGTTTATTGTATACCCTAGGCATGTTAGAAGGCTTTTTACAAACACCAGATGTTGATGAAGAATGTCCTAGTTTTCTGCTTGAATGAGACAGTCGTCCAAGTAAGGATAGATTTGTATGCTTCTTTGTCTGCAAAATGCAATTACTGGTGCCAGGCACTTTGTAAAGACCCTGGGCGCAGTAGATAAGCCAAAGGGCAGTGCAGAGAATTGGTAATGCATAAAACCTGCCTTGAAGCGGAGGTATCTTCTGCACAATTCCCTTATTGGGATACGCAGGTATGCCTCTTAAGTCTAGAGTCACTAACCAAGCGTTCTTGCCCAGCATGGGCAGTAACTGTTGTAAAGTCAGCATTTTGAATTTTGGAATGTCCAAGAATGTGTTCAAAATCGGTAAGTCCAGTATTGGACACCAGACATTGTCTTTTCTGGGTACCAGGAACAGTCTTAAATAAAAACCTTGTCCTTTTTCCTGTTCTGGTACTGGTTGAATAGCCCCCATTATCCATGAGCAATGTAACTTGTTTCTCAGCCTCTGCCCATTGATTTTGTGGCCGATCTGGCCAGCCATTTGGAATTGGGAGAGTACGGAAATGAAATCTGTACCGCTGGGATACTATGTTTAATACCCACTTGTCCTGGGTAATTAACTGCTAATTTTGAGCATGAAGTGCTAATTTTCCTCCCAAGGGGGCTGCCAAAAGATAAGTGCTTGGTGATGGTAGAGGGAAGTCATTGAGACTGCTTACTGTAGGGTTGTGCTTTGTTTACTCCAGATTTGGAGGCAGAGGCACCCCATTGCTTTGACCTGTAAGAACCCTGTGATTGGTATCTAGAGCCTTTTGAGTGCCTGGATTTGCCATGAGAAGCTCTGTTGGACACAGGAAAGGACCAATTTTTAGTAGGCCAGTGCCACTGAATCTGGGTGGCTGCACTTGTAAGAAATGTTTTACAGTTTGCATAGATTTAGCTTTGTTTTCCATTTTCTTTAAAACCTCTTCTGCCTTATTACTAAACAGAGTATCATGCTGTAAAGGTGCATCCAACAATTTAGCTTTAACATGATCAGGCAGATTTTGCTCCTTGAGCCAAGCATGCCTTCTAATTACAGATCCAGTAACTGCGGCCCTGCAAGAGGCCTCCAAAGAATCAAAACCACATTGCAAAGTATGCTTTCCAACCTATTCTGCTGCATGCAATAATTCCTGTAATTATTTTCCACACAATCAGAAATCAACATCATTTTCTGTTTCAACAGGCCCATAGCATGCTGTTGATATTTAAGCATATGAAACTGACAGTTTAAGGCCTTAATTGCCAAGGTTGCAGACGTATAAACCTTCTTTCCCCATCTATCCAGCACCTGAAATCTCTATCAGAGGGGGTAGGATTTTTGGCTGTAGAGGCCTTTACCCCTTTGGGACCCTGTGAGATAGTTTCAGGATCAGCAGCAGGATTTTTGAATAGAAATTTGTGGGAGTCCAGAACCCTGTAATATCGGTCTGGCTTACTAGGAGCCAGAGGTAGGGAATCAGGAGTCATGCTTGATTCTGAAAACACATCATCCACAATGTCTAATACAGGAGGCATAGCCAAAGGCCTATGCTGAGGAAGAAGGAAATCCCTAAGCCTCTTTTTTGATTCAGAGAAATCCTGACTCTCCCAATGAAAATGTTCCCTTTAAACATGTAAGGTTTCTCCAAAAGAATAATCCTCACGAGGAGATGCAGATGGAATGGATTCTTCTGCATCTAAATCCTCATAGGGTGGTATAGAAAATCCCTGATCAGAAGAGGAATCAGAAGAAATACAAACCTGATCTGAAGATTCATAATAAGTGTCTTGCCTAGGCCTCTTAGCGGGAAGGGGGGGGGGGGCCTGATCAAGGTAATTAAGTCCTCAGCTATTTTGATCATCTGTTTTTTAGGCATAGGGGCCTGAGCATGTGGCTCATGCATCAGTTTTTTAGACCTAGAAGTTGATTTTGTTTTTGAAGCTGGCATCAGTTTTATATAAAAATGCTGAGGCCTGAAAACACCCTCAGCAGCCGGTGCCTGCTCAGCAGCTCCAGACCCATCCGAGGGAGAGACATCCGCGGGTTCAATACTCTGAGAATCTTGCGGCATACCGCATGGGTCTCGGTAGAGGCCTGCAACTCAAAAGTAGCGGGTATCAAGGGGGCTGCAAAAGCACCTCACTGAGTACTGGCGAACCGGCAACTGGCTTAGAAGAAGCTTCGTCATCGGTTTTGGACCGCAACGGTCTGTCTCTGTCTTTTTCTTTGCGTTTTTTTGTACTACGGTAGTCGCATTGCTATCCGATGACATTTCTAGGTAATTAAATCAGGATCCAAAATATTTTGAAGCACAAATATACAAACGCTTAATAGTGCATTGGTTAAATCTAGCACAAAACCAACAGCAAGGCACGTTATGATCTGGGCCTAGGCAAGGAATACAGTACAAATGAAAATCCTTATAAGGTATTTGCTTTCCACAAGTAATGCAATTGTTAACTTTTACTGACATTGGTAAGGAGCAAGAAAAGGTTTCCCCAATGGGATACTTAGCTTTAATTGAAGACTTCGGTTCTGAAACTTGAATGCGAAAATTTCAGTAGTCTGCTGACCGGCACTTGCGAACTGCTTCTGCTTCGGGCACCGCACTGCAAGAAAGACTGATTAAAATGGCGTCAGCTGCATGTTTTATACCCCTGACGACCTGACTTCATGGAAGAGGAGACAGCAACCGACGCATGACCCAAGACTTTGTTATTCAGGCCGACTGAGGGCAACCTGCCAGCAGATTACCCAAATGTAATGACTGCAACAGTGAAACATGAAGAAAGTACAGTTTTGTACCTACCATAAATGTAGATGTCCGATAGGTATGCATCTGCAGTCATAACATATGGGTTGTCCTGCCTCAGGCAGCCCTTCGGTCGGCCGGATTCCAAAGTCTGGGTCTGGCCTCAGCTGATGTCGCACTTTCCCCGACGTCAGAGCGTCTGGGGTATAAAAGCATCAGCCAACGCCATTTTCCTCAGTGTTTCTTGCCCCTGATGCCAGGTGCCCTCTAGGAAGGCCAAATTTGTAGGAATGCAGAAAAATTCCAAACATTTTCCAAAAAATATATACATATATATATACAAACACATACACCATAATAGATCCCCCAGCTAGCTAATGGAGGGGTAAGTACCCTAGGAATACCACAGAGGGGAAGGAGGGAGGGTAACCCTGACTGCAGATGCATACCTATCGGACCATCTACATTTATGGTAGGTACAAAACTGTACTATGTCCTTCAAGGATGCATCTGCAGTCATAACATATGGGTAGAATACCATAGCCAATCTGGGGGAGGAGGTACTAAGAAAAGGATGGTGTAGTTAAGATCCCCTGCAGGACTGCTGTAGCAAAACCTGCTCTGGATCTGGTGTATAAAGGTAAATTGTAATGTTTGGCAAATGTATGCACGGAGCTCCATGTGGCAGCTTCTAAAATGTCCTTGGTAGCCACCCCTCTTAGGAAGGCTGTAGTGGTGGCTGTGGCCCTTGTGGAATGAGGCCTGATGTTTGCAGGAACTGTCTTTCCATGAAAGGAGTAACAAAATCGAATGCAATTTCCTATCCACTTTGAAATTGTCTGTTTGGAAATTGCTTTTCCTTGTACCCCAGCAGCATATGCTACAAGGAGTTGGTCAGTTTTTCTGTTACTTTTAGTTCTGTCCAAGTAGTAGCGTAGTTGTCTGTGTATATCCAGAGTGTGTAGAAGTTTTTCCCCTCTATTTTGTGGATTTGGGAAGAATGTAGGCAAGTGAATAGCTTGGTTCAGGGATACCCTAGATACCACCTTTGGCATAAAAGTAGGATTGGTTCTTAGTGAAACTCTGTCCTGATGGAAGATAAGAAATGGCTGTACTGCCATTAAAGCTTGTAACTCAGAAACTCTTCTTGCTGAAGTTATGGCCAGAAGGAATGCAGTTTTCCAAGACAGAAAGTGTAGATCCGCCGATGCTGCTGGTTCAAAGGGAGGAAGTGTTAGTTTCTCCAGCACAAAGTTGAGATCCCAAGTAGGTAAAGGGGTTTTTCTTGGAGGATTGATGTTTTTGATCCCTCTCAGAAATTGCCTGAGGAGAGGGTGCGAGAAGATAGGTGAATCCACATTGTATTCTGCTGAAATTGCTGAGGCATGAATCTTAATGGAAGAATAGGACAGGCCATTGTGGAACAATTCTGCTAAGTATTCCAGAATATGTGTCATGCTCGCCACTGTCACATTTAAGCCTTTTGTTGTGTTCCAAATGAGAAATCTTTTCCATTTTGCTGAGTATGTCTTCCTTGTGGAAGGCCGGCGAGCTTCCATAATAATGTCCTTTACTCTCTGTGATAAGTTATTTTGAGGGGGATTTATGGAATTTTCCAGGCAGTTAGCTGCAATGTTTTCAAGTTGGGATGCATGATCTTGAAATTGTTCTGCGTCAGAAGAAGTGGCCATAGGGGGAGAGGCCATGGTTTCGCCTGTGACATGCTCCTCAATAGTGGGTACCAGTGCTGCCTTGGCCAGTCTGGAGCTATCAGAATCACTCTTGGCTGTTCCGCCCTGATCTTCAGTAAAACCTTTGACATTAATGGGAGAGGTGGGAAGGCATATACTTTTAGAGCTTTCCAGCTGAAAGAGAGAGAGTCCACCCTCCAAGCTTTTGGGTGGTATGTCCTTGAGCAGAATGTCTTCAGCTGATGGTTGTGGGGGGAGGCGAACAGATCTATCTCCGGCTTTCCCCATGCTTTTGTTAATAGTAGGAAGATGTCTGGGTGCAGCATCCATTTGTGTGCATCCATAGTAGTTCTGCTTAAGCTGTCTGCCAGTACATTTTCTTTCCCTGGCACGAACTGGGACTGTAGTTGGATATTGAGTTTCAGGCATAGTTCCCATAGATTCATAGTCAGCCTGCATAGAGGGTAGGAATGAGTGCCTCCCTGCTTGCTTATGTACCACATGACCGTGGTGTTGTCTGTCCTTATTAACAGATGGCCTTGATGGAGGAAAGGTTTGAAGGCCTCGATTGCGTGCATCACTGCCAGTATTTCCTTTTGGTTTATGTGCATGTGCAGCTGTCCTTGAGACCATAGGCCTTGGATACATTTGCCCTCCATGTGTGCTCCGCATTCTCGGTCTGAAGCGTCCGTGGTGATGGTTTGTTTTATTTTTGGTTTGTTGAAAGGCAACCCTCTGTTGGACTGGCAGGCATGAGCACACCACAGGAATTCCTTTTGAAGGCAAGGAATGATTGGTATCAAAGTTTCCAAACTGTGACTGTGCTGAGACCATACACTCCTTAGGTACCATTGTAATTTTCTCATATGCAGCCTGGCCTGTGGAATCAGAATTATGCAAGATGCCATGTAACCCAGGGCCTGCAGGATGTTCCTTGCAGTTAGCTGAGTTTGTCTTGTCAGATTCATGAAGTAATCCGGAAGTTGTTTTTGTTTTTCTTCTGTGAGAAAGGCCATTTGGGTGGTTGTGTCTAGATCTGCACCCAAAAAGGTTATCCTTTGGGATGGAACAAGTCTTGATTTTTGGATGTTGACTGTGTATCCCAAGGCCTGTAGTAGGTGGATGGCATAGGCCAAGTCCTTTATCAAAATTTTCTTGTTGTCCGCTTGTATAAGGCAGTCCAGATATGGGTAGATTTGAATCCCCTGAAGTCTGCAGTGTGCAATTACTGATGCCAGGCATTTCGTGAATACTCTGGGCGCAGTAGATAAGCCAAAGGGCAATGCTGAGAATTGATAATGCTCTGATCCTGCAAGAAATCTGAGGTGTCTTCTGCAGCTTGGTCGAATAGGGACATGCAGGTATGCCTCCTTGAGATCTAGAGTCACCAGCCAAGACTCCTTGCCCAGCATGGGAAGAAGTTGTTGTAGGGTCAGCATCTTGAATTTTGGCACAATGAGGTAAGTATTCAGTGCGGACAGGTCGAGAATAGGCCTCCATTGATTTTCTTTTCTTGGAACAAGGAATAATCTGAAGTAAAACCCTTGGCCTTGTTCTGAAAGAGGTACCTTTTCTATGGCTTTCATTTGAAGTAAGTTGTTGATCTGCTTTAAAGCCTCTGCCCTCTGATTTTGTGGCAGGTTTGGCATTCCGTTCCTTCTTGGTAAAGTGTGGAAGTGGAACCTGTATCCTTTGTCTATAATTTGCAGTGTCCATGTGTCCTTTGTAATATAATGCCAGTTTTTTGAGAATAAGGAAAGCTTTCCACCCAAGGGTGCTTCCAATTGAGCCCTGGTAGGTGGAATCAAAATTAAGTCATTGTGTCTGTCCTGGTGTAGTAGTTGTTGTTGCTGTTGCTGCACTACCTCTCTGGTTGGCAGGCTGCCACTGACAGCCTCTGTAGGAGCCCCTAGCTTGCCCTCTACCTCTGGGACGCCTGTTCCTGCCTCTCTGGGCTCTGTCCGAGTCTGGAAAGGACCAATTCTTAGTAGGCCAGTTTCTGCTGAATCTCGGTGGTTGTACTTGCAGAAAATCCTTAACTGTTTGCACAGATTTTGCCTTTTCTTCAAACTTCTTTAAGACCTCCTGAGCCGAGGAGCCAAATAATTTTTGTTTTTCCATTGGAGCATCCAGGAGTTTAGCTTTAACATGGTCTGGCAAAGATTGTTCCTTCAGCCAGGCATGCCTACGAATAACTGCCCCAGTCATAGCTGACCTACATGAAGCCTCCAGTGCATCATAGCCACATTTTAAAAAATGATTACTAACCTGCTGTGAGTTATGTACCAGATCCTGAAGGGATTTACGGTCAAGGGGTTCAGAAGAAGAAAGCTTCTTATTCAGTTCATCTAACAAATACTCTTGGTACTGTATCATATGAAATTGGCATTTTAATGCCCTCACTGAAAGAGTTGCAGAAGTATATACCTTCTTTCCCCATCTCTCTAAAGCTCTAGACTCCCTTTCAGAAGGTAGAGGATTTTTGGCAGTGGCAGCTGCAACCCCTTTAGGGCCCTGAGAAATAGTATCTGGGTCTGCGGAATGGGCCTTATACAGATGAAAATGAGAATTCGGGACCCTGTAGTATCTATCAGGTTTGGCAGGTGCCGGGGGGAGAGTATCAGGGGCTGTACTAACATCATTGTACACATCATCAATAACATTCAAAACAGGAGGTATAGCTAAGGGCCTTTGTTGAGGCAAATGTAAAAAGGTCCTTAATCTCTTTCTAGAATCAGAGAATTCCTGACCCTAGAATTGAAAATGCTCTCTCATGGAGTTTAGAGTTTCACCAAAAGAAAACTCTTCAGGAGGGGAGGCTGAAGGGATAGATTCTTCAGCATCAGAATCCTCATAGGGTGAATAAGCCTCCTCCTGGTGATCTGACAACTCAGATCCATCCGTGGACTCATCTGAAGAGTGTTGGTCAGAGGGCTCAGTCCTGAGCCTTTTGTCTGGAGGTGGGTGAGAGCCCCTGTCCGGGTGAGGCTGAGAACCTCTAATTAAAGAAATAAGATCCTCTGCAAGGCTGAGGATCTGAGAACTAGAAGAAGGCCTCTGGGAGGTAGACTTGGGAGGCAAAGCTTTAGAAAGTTTAGCAGCTTTAGCCCTGGAAAAAGCCTTTATGGACATGGAAGCAGGGGGTCTAGCTGCCCCACGTGCAGGAGTAGATTTGTCCAAAGGTATAGTGTCGGACATTTCCTGGACACTGGTTTCGTAAGTAGCTCAGTAGCCGACTCAGCCGGGGGCTCCAGGGCCGTGGTGGTTGGTTGAGAGGATTCGGTTAAGGGAAGCTCCGAGGACTCAGTTTAGGCCGAAACCGAGACACTCGCGGTAGGACTTACCGTGGTTTCAGCCGAAACTGCGGGCCGCGAGTGTCGGTCCTTGTCCTTCCGTTTTTTCACCAAATGCGATGTCGGAGTCTCCGACGGCATCTTATATGCAAAATTATCCCCAAAGAATTCCTCTGCAAACTCCGACCGACGTCTAAGAGTTCGTCGGTTGAAGGAACCACAGGCTGAACAGGCCGAGACGTCGTGGTCTGGGCCTAAGCAAGGGAGGCAGTAAGAGTGGAAATCCTTATGAGGTATTTGTTTCCCACAAGTTAAACAATTATTTACTTTATCTGACATCGGCTGAGGCAAGAAAGAGTCCCCAACGGGGTACTTAGCTTTTTCGAAGTCTTCGGTAGCTGAATCACAGGATCTGACTGACCGGCACTTGCGAACTGCTTCTGCTTCGGGCACCGCGTGGCAAGAAAGACTGAGGAAAATGGCGTCGGCTAATGCTTTTATACCCCTGACGCTCTGACGCCGGGGAAAGTGCGACATCAGCTGAGGCCAGACCCAGACTTTGGAATCCGGCCGACCAAAGGGCTGCCTGAGGCAGGACAACCCATATGTTATGACTGCAGATGCATCCTTGAAGGACATCATCCCAATGCATGATGATCCGAGTAATGTATATGCACAGAGTTTGAGTCTGCACAATGGGCAAGAAAAGATGAAAGATCAAGATGAGAACCATTGATGTTCCAAGTTTGCTACATACTTCCCCACCACTTTGTTTTATATGGTTTGCTAGTCATACAACCTTTGGCTGTGTTGAAAGAAAAAAAAAATCAGAAAGTATATTGGTGAATTATTGATCTGCAGGCCACTTTCCATCTCCAAAAAGCACCTCCTGTTGAAGACTTAGTCTTTCCTACCCTGTTGATTCAATTAAAAGTATTGTTCACTGGTAATAATATAGCTTCCAAGGTCCACCAGTTATTTAACTTTTTTACAATCAATGAACAATATTTAAAATTGGTTGTCAGTTTGCAGTGTTTTGCTGCCAGTGTGCCTTTCACTATATTCCTTCCATTAGCATACTACTTTCTTCCTTAATTCATTGGTGCATTCTACCCCTGTAATATTCACCTTGTTCAAACTCCCTAGAAAGTACAGGTGTGTAAAACCTTACCATAACATTAATGTCCTTCTTTTCACTGTTGCAATACTACTTACAAAGGTGATCCCTTGCCTAGGGCAGCCCAACATCCAGCCAGTATACAGAAGCCTTTGGTTGTAATAGGGATGTTGTATGTTACATGAATGCTCCCTGCACATGGTGTAGGGCATAAAGGTGATGTGCACACTTTTCTCAGAAGTGAAAAGCTCCATGAGGAACAACAGTCCAAGGAGAAAAGAGGAACATGTGCATCCAGCAGGAGAAAAACAAGGGAAGGAGGGATGGAGCGAATACTGCAACAGTGAAGAGAAGACATCTACTGTTATGGTAAGATTTTACACAACTGTACTATGTCCTTATATATCACAGCTGCAGTATTCCTTGCAGCAGGGACAGTACAAAAGCTCAGGAGGAAAGGTGGGTGGAGGAAGGTCCAGCAGAGCTTTCAAGAAAGCCATTCAGGATAGCCCTAGCAAATCCAGTCCTAGCCCTGGAAACCACATCCAGCTTATAGTGCTTGGTAAAAGCGTGCACAGAAGTCCAAGTTTATAGGTTCATGGGTGTTTACTAGGCTAATGACCACAAGGGCCTTTTTAAGCCTAGTCTTGCATCCCAAATCTCTGACTAGTTCTGATATCCTTAGTAAGTTTAAGCATGGGCCTGGGAGATGAATCATTTACAGGTTACATCTGTCATTTAGAGCTACAGGTGCCAAACCAGGGATGAATTTCTGGTTTTCCAACCAATTGTCCAAGTTGCACTTGAATTGGGTTAGGGAAGAACTCTGCTTCACATGGATGGGCAGCCTGTTCCATAGATGGGGTAGTCTCTGAGATACATACCTATCTCTCTAGCAGTTCCTATTTATATCATAGACAAGGTTTAAGTCTTTAGAATGAGTAATTCTGATGGTGTTTGTTTTGTGGATATGCAGGAGGTCCATCAGAGTGGGGTTTAATGATGCCCTGTATGCCAAACATAGATCTCCCCTCATAAGCCTGTAGGAGATGAGACAGGACCTTGAGGCGGTCTGCATAGGACATATTAGTTATTTTCTATATTCTTTTACTGAGGAACCTTTGTGGATGTTCCAGTTTTTAGATATGCTTGGTTAGGTACATACCAAAGGAGGCAGTGCACTCAATGATAAGTCTGATGAATGCCAAATACAGTGGAACAATGACTTCCTTGAACTTAGATGCCATACCTTTGTTTATAAGTTGCGCAACACAGAATGATTTCCTCACCACTGTAGACACGTGATAATCAAAGGCTAGATTACTATCTGTGTGTGTCCCTGAGTACTGGGTTGACTCTAAGGTGTGTGTTGTAAATATGATATTTACCAGGGATGGATGACTTCCCAAAGGATACTATTATGCATTTCTTGGCATTTAGTTTTAGTCCATGGCTCTGACACCAGTTGCTTGTCTATGTCAACCCCTCCTGGAGAATTTGTGTCAGTGTGAGACTCAATGACAGCTCCTAATTTGCAATCATCAGCAAATTTAGTCAGCCAGAGTCCACTAACACTGGCCTCGACTTCTGAGAAGTAAATGCCAAAAGGGAGTGGTCCAAGGGCTGATCCCTGAGGGACTCCACTTGACACTGGCCTCTTTGTAGAGGTCCCCAATTCTTCCTAGGTCCTGCCTGTGAGCCAGTTGGCCATCCACCAGATGACATACTGGTTTCTACCTAACCTCTTGAGTTGGTCAACAATAGTCGAGTGGGGTATTGTGTCAAATGTCTTGGCCAGGTAAAGGTACGCAGTGTGAAAGACTTTGCCTTCATCATCCATTGATTTAGTGACCTTCTTGAAGAAGTCCACCAGGTAAAGTAGGCATGATCAACCCTTGATGAAACCAAACTGGGCTGGGTCCAATGTCTGGACATTTACTATATCTCTATTGATCATCTCCATAATAATTCTTTCCATGGCTTTACATATAAGACTAGTGAGACTTATGGGTCTGCAGTTTCCAGGGTCTGTAGATGGCCCACCTTTATGCAGACAGATGACTGTTGCCTTTCTCCATTCATGAGGTACGAACCCTGTTTAGAGGCTACAGTTAAATAGTAATTCCAGAGGTACTGATAGGTCATGTTTCATGCTATTAAGAAGGCATCCTGGGATATTGTCTGGGCCCAATGATGCAGTGTTCTTAGTCTTAGAAAGAGCATTAAGGACCTGTTCCCTAGTGATAGTAAGGGGAGTTATATTTGATGATATTTCCAGAGGGATGGTTGAGGGGGGAGAGAGGGGTAAAACTGAAGCTGAATTTATTAGCCAGGAGGCTTTCTATGTCTTCTGTCTCAGTACAGGTGGCTCCATTTACAATTGGCACAGCTAAAGAATGCTTTGTGGTTGTCCTTGGCCTGGGAGGCCAAACTTACCTCAAATATGGCTTTGGTATAGTTTTGTCTACTGAGTTGTTTGTTTAGTTTGATAAGAGTGCTTTTATTCTGCTGGGTGCTGCACCTCCTAATTTTTGCCATGATTTTCTTCCTCCTGTAATACAGCCGATTGATTTTGTGATTCCACCAGGGTGGCTTTTTTTTTTTTTTTTTGAGTTCATAGGTATGTACTAGGCTATTGGCCCTAGGGCCTATATAAACCTAGCCAAAAAGGTACTGTGGCTTTCGCCACCCAAGAAAGTTATTTTCCTGTGCCCCTGTCGAGCAGAGCCACAGAGGTGATCCCCAGAGTGAATTTCCTATTTCCCATCCAGTCATCAAGATTTTTCTTGAAGAGTGCTAATGAGGAGCTTTGTTTCATATAGACAGGTAGTTTGTTCCAGAGTATGGGAAATCTCTGGGACAGGAATCTATCCCTCCAGCATGTTCTGTTTATTGTGGTGACAAGATTTAGGTCCCTAGAGCGTGTAGCTCATAGGGATTGGGATTTCTTTAAGTGAAGCATGTCCATAAGCTCTGGGTTTGACATAGCTTTGTATGTTAAGCAGAGATAGCCTCTGAGTAGGCGATATGCGATGGGGTAAAGCTGGAGTTTTTTAAGACTGTCTGCATAGGGCAACTGTTTGAGGCCAGTAATCCTCTTTGTGAAGTATTTCTGCGGCCTTTCCAGTTGCTGTAGATGTCTTGTGAGGTACATACCAAAAGGGGCATTGTACTCTATATAATGGGTCTAATGAGTGGGTACAGCTGCCTCTATGCAGCTGTTAACATGCTTGCACAGGGTTTCTGTGAAGAGTTCTGCATAGGCAGAAGTGTTTTGAGGGTTTATGGGGGCTTGAAATTTTGCCAGGATCTCACTTAATAGTAGGAGGTTAGCCTTAGAATAGTTCCTGATTATTCCATGTTTAGCTGGGGGTCCAAGTTTTATTTTTACTTCAAAGAAGACCATTCTGTGGTCTGATCGTACCAAGGAAGGCATTACAGTAGGGGGGTATGCAGCAGTCTCCCATATTACTGAGGACCAGATCCAGTACGGTTGCACCCCTGGTTGGTGTATTGACTCTCTGGTCTAGGGAGTTTGTTTACAAAATCCAGGAATCACTGTGCATGTACGTTTGGTATCGTATAGAATTCACAGTTAACAGTGGGGTAATTAAAGTCACCCATGAATATGGTAATGGGTTGGATGGTTAGTGTTTCTATTAAGTTTAAATACATGGTATGGGTTTCCTGGGTCATAGAGGGGGACCTATAGCTTGCAAAGAAGTGGTATTGGACTTTACCAATGGTTATTTGAACATGGGGCAGCTCAAGTGTATTGTCCTGTTTGACCAGCCTTGAAGTATATTTATTTTTGATGTAAATAGAGACACCTCCACCTTTAGTCCCTAGTAGCTGCTTCAAGGATGGAGCTGGTATTCAATCCTTTGAAAAAGCACAAGATAAAGCCACAGCCATGGTAGAACGAGCCTTAACAGAAGAACGTTTTTTTTTCCATGAAAAGAGTAACAAAATGAAATGGCTTTAGATATCCATGAAGAAATAGTTTACTTAGAAACAGCCAAACCCAAAAACCTAGGATGAAAGAAAACAAAAAAGTTGGTCAGATTTACAAATGGCATTAGTTTTATCCAAATACCACCAGAGTTATCTATGTAAATCCAAGGTGAAGAACCTTCTCACTAGCAGACTGCTGAGAAGGGAAAAAAAAGTAGGCAAATGAATAGACTGATAAAGAGACAACTCATTAACCACCTTGGGCATAAAAGAATTAGTACGAAGAGACAACCTGTCCTTATGAAAAACTAAAAATTGAGGCACAGCCATAAGGGCCTGTAGCTCAGACACCTGTCTAGCTGAGGTAAGGGCCAAAAGAAGAACAGCCTTCCAACAAAAATCCTGCAAAGAAGCTGAAGCTGCAGGCTGAAAAGGGTAATGAGTCAACTTTTCCAAAACAAAATTAAGATCCCAGAAGGAGAAACAGGCTTCCTAGGGGGCCTAACATGAAGGATGTCTTTAAGGAATAGTCTGACCTCAAGTCTACAAGCCAAAGGAGGAGTGATAAGGTCTTCAGTCATTCTAAGCATTTGTTTTTGTGGCATGGGAGCTTGAGCATGCGCTTTGGTCGTCGGTTTTCTAGGCGTAGTGCGTACTCTGGGCCTGAGAAACTCTGTAGTATTAGCTGAAAACAAAGTTGTCAGTTTAATGCGAATATCAGTAGGTCGGAATACACCCTCAG